>NW_017275752.1:1647-28332 GCF_001594065.2 Cyphomyrmex costatus
GTACGTATTGGTACTCGTAATACACAGTCGTAATATGTATATACCGGGTGGGGCAATAACTTTGTCCACCTTGAATATCTCCGCTATTTTTAGAGATATGAAAATATTGTTATTACAAAAGTTGTAGGGCATCAAGAGAACTATAACATATGCTAGTCATAATTTTTTTAGGTGGAGGCGCTTCGAAGATTTCAAGGTCAACTTTATTTCTTTAAATAGAATTATATGAATTTTTTTCACTGTATGATTCCTCTAATTATTCTGTACATAAAATTATTAAGGTAGAGATATAAAAAAAATCAATAGTTCACGAGATACCCTACAACTTTTGTAATAACAATATTTTCATATCTCTAAAAATAGCGGAGATATTCAAGGTGGACACAGTTATTGCCCCACCCGGTATATGCATATTCGTCCATATTTCCACTCTCCTTTACGCTTTTTCAGTATTGTGTATACATAAGTGCATATTTATTAGACGCTCCTTTCCCCATTGTTTGTTGTAAAGCCTGCATACATTTTTTTTGTATCATTTCATTGCTATATAGCGCCTATAGATTCATTTAACAATGTTAGGAGGACATACTTTACAACGTTGAAAAGTTTTGATTGAACTAGCATTTATGTTTCCTTCAGGACGTATCCTTATGCAAAGTAGCGATAATAAATGGAAAAAAATGTTTATTTGTAACCAGTAAAATATGGAGCAGCAAGAAAGAATTTATTATTTCCAACGGAAAAAATAAGTAGAAAACGGCAATAGGAGTCGGATGCGATAATTATTGCGCGAAATATGTTTTCATCACGCGTGCACGTAATGTGCCCTATACCTTAACTCTTTTGCGTGCGGTAAATAACCAATACCTCAAGCCGTTAAGTTATTTCTCTAATCCCACTCTTCTGCGCAAAAACGTTGCTGTATAGGGCACATTACGACGAGCACTTAATGTAATGAAAAATTGTATGTGTAGCGAGTGTGGGCATATTTGTTTATAGGTCGACACGGGCGTGCGTACGCACTCGCTTCGCTCGTGCGGTCGCGCCCGTCCCGAGCTATAAATAACTTCCCCCCATTGTTACACAATGTACTAATATATGTATATAACACAACATTTTTAAATAAATGAACTTGTTTTCATGTTTCGGCTCATTTTTAGCTTTCTTCAGAAAAAAACACTTAAAACTATAATTTTAATATATGTATGCATAAAAGCTAATTTGTCATAGTGAGCCGCCTCAACAATAATCAAAGGACATTAATATTGAAAAATTATAATACTAATAACACTAAAAACAAAAATAAGTAGAAAAAATATCTTAATAGAAAAACAAATGAATTGAAGGTTTAAAGGACTCTATTATTTTTAATAATAATTCTCACGTTAAATAAGGCGAATAAGAGTCAAATTACAATATGAAATCTAATTTTGATAATTTATTTTAATATTATATATTGCGAAGAATATCACGTAATTTTTGGCGTTTCGTCCCGGCTTCCACTACTGGACTCATCAGTAAGGCAATGTAGTGGAAGCCTACCTTAGACGCCTGTTTAAGTTATTAGATCGAGAATCTATATATACAGATATACGCGTATCCAAGCACTTGCGAGAATCTTTGCGAATATACAGGGTGACCCATTTTAACTTAGGCAGCCAAATAACTCGAAAAATAAGCACACTACGAAAAAATGTTTAGAATGAAAATTTCGTCATTTCGAGGGGGACGTACAATGACGTTAAAATCAGCCCCCCCACCCCTCCCCCTGGGTGGTGAGGGGGGGCAAGTTTGAAATCTTAAATGGGAACCCATATTTTTTATTGCATATTCGGAATCTTTGACTAAAAACACATACAATTTGTCTGAAACATTTTTCTCGATTCATGATAGATGGCTCTGTAATCCACGAAATTCAATTTCTTCGATTTCTCTTACTGACAACCCATGCTTACGATTCTGCAATAAATTAACAATAAAAATACCACGTTTTCATTGTTAATACTCGAAATTAGTCTTAAAACAAACTTCTCATTATTTTTTATTACTCATTAATTACTTCTCAAGAAACTACTTTTAGCGTAACCTGCCCTTTAGGCAACTTGAATGGTCCAAAGTACCGAGACATTTTGGACTTTCCATCTGATGGAGTTCCTCTAAGTATCCCTCCAAAATTTTGTCCATTTAGTGCCAAAGTCACAAGTGTTTATGTATTTTTTTAACATTTGTACTCTGATAAAATTCTGGTAAAATGGCAAATTATACGCTTACAGAAGTAGTCGATATTCTTATAACCTTTGGTGAATGAGGTAGAAATTAATGGATTATTACGAGATCTCCTTTCAATGTTTATAATTTGTTGATCAGTAGGATGGCGGCGATTTGGGAATCGCTCCGCATAAGTACGGGCAGTAAGTCTGTAATTTCTACCACATTCACCAAAGGTTATAAGAATATCGACTACTTCTGTAGGCGTATAATTTGCCATTTTACCAGAATTTTATCAGAGTACAAATGTTAAAAAAATACATAAACACTTGTGACTTTGGCATTAAATGGACAAAATTTTGGAGGGATACTTAGAGGAACTCCATCAGATGGAAAGTCCAAAATGTCTCGGTACTTTGGACCATTCAAGTTGCCTAAAGGGCAGGTTACGCTAAAAGTAGTTTCTTGAGAAGTAATTAATGAGTAATAAAAAATAATGAGAAGTTTGTTTTAAGACTAATTTCGAGTATTAACAATGAAAACGTGGTATTTTTATTGTTAATTTATTGCAGAATCGTAAGCATGGGTTCTCAGTAAGAGAAATCGAAGAAATTGAATTTCGTCGATTACAGCGCCATCTATCATGAATCGAGAAAAATGTTTCAGACAAATTGTATGTGTTTTTAGCCAAAGATTCCGAATATGCAATAAAAAATAGGGGTTCCCATTTAAGATTTCAAACTTGCCCCCCCTCACCGCCCAGGGGGAGGGGTGGGGGGGCTGATTTTAACGTCATTGTACGTCCCCCTCGAAATGACGAAATTTTCATTCTAAACATTTTTTCGTAGTGTGCTTATTTTTCGAGTTATTTGGCTGCCTAAGTTAAAATGGGTCACCCTGTATATATATATATACATATATATAAGCATCTTTAAAACTTGTAAATAATTTATTGCGGAAAATGTACTTTAGTCGGGATTCAAACTTGATTCTCCTGAAAGCACAGTTTGTATAAATTGGAAATTGTATAAATTTACAAATATTATTAAGCACGAAAAATTCGCATCCCCCTCTAAATATTTGCGCGCCGATGGATTTCGGTCTTGAAACGAATTTTCTATTTTAATAGAAAAAATTATAGAAATATAATATAAGAATTTATGTCAATAAAAAATAAAGAAGGAAGTTCACTACTACAAAAAATCACCGCATCGCAAGCAAATAAGATACCTTCATTAAAATAGGGAAAAGGAAAAGTTGTAGGAAAACTAATAAAAATGTTTATGTGTTTATGAAATTTGTATGTTTTTAAATATCTACATGTAGAGATTCTTGTAATTCACGATTTTAGCATATAAGTGCGTATTTAGCATATATAGATACTCGTGTTTGTTTTTCTGCACGCCTCTATGCACTTTCCGTATTGTAGTATACGTTTTCATTCGTTCGCTTTGTATTACCATTTTTATTATAGGTAATCGGAAGCGAAAAAATATAATCCTTGATATACTTCTTTAGCGAAAAAAGAGATCGGATCTTAAAGATCTAAACACAAGAATTGATGTAACACTTACTATTAGACTTGTACACATAAACAACGCACAAGCTTTGACGTATGATATGTGCGACTTTTATTACCGTGTTTTTTTGTAGACATGCTAATTAAACTTACATGTTGTAATCAAAGCATATGGGTTCCTTACGTCTACAATTTATGTCAATAAGTGTTATGACAATTCTTGTTCTTAGACCTTAAAGCTCTATCTACAATTGCGTAAACGTAGTTGTAATTGTAAGAATTGACTAAAGAGTTGAATACAGGAATAATTGCGATTAAACAATTCTTATAACTACGACAACTTACAATTACGTTTACTCAATTGAAGATCAGGTTTTAATTGAATAAAAGAGATATGCAACCGAAACGTAAACAAATCTTCTAGAAGGAAAATTGAAATACTTAAACGCTTCTTTAAACGTTAACGCCTTTCTCCGTTCCAATTTTTGCCATAGTACGAGTGCGTCATTCTTATTTTGCACATTTCTTTTTACGAAAAATTAAAAACATTAAGTAATTATTTATTAGTTATGTATATCAATTATGCGATTGTGTTGTATGCGATTATTAATTATGCGAATATATAATATAATAACTAATTAGTTATGTATATCAGTTATGCGATTGTTGTTAGGTGCACCTATGCATGCATAATCTTATGAATATTTTCTAAAAATGTAATACCATATGTAAGTGTTATTTAATAATTTTTATATATCTGTTAAAGGAAAATAAAAATTAACTCAGGACATGATTTATCCATTGTATGCAGTAAAATTTCGAAAAATCATTATGTGTACTAAGAATTAAACGTATATAACCATGAAAAACCAGGATTACCAATTGGCCGTTAATGAACTGGCCTTGGTCAGTATTTTTACTCTCTGGCTGGTTGCCGGTACATGTGTCTTCCCGTTACCGGCCCCGAACGGTTTGGCCCGGTACGCTGATAGCATAGCACCTCTCTCGTGATTGGCTAGACATTGGCTGCGTTCCGTCATGCATAAAGGCCATAACACATAAAAAAAACTTAAAAGCGTAAGGCGAGAAACACACACTTTCGCATAACGCATAAAGCATGTGCATAAGGAATTTGATTGGTCCATTTTCTTATGCATGAGTCAATGGACCAATCAAATTCCTTATGCACATGCTTTATGCGTTATGCAAAAGTGTGTGCTGCGGCCCTTCGTCTTAGGCGAGAAACACACACTTTTGCATAACGCATAAACCATATACATAAAGAATTTGATTGGTCCATTGACTCATGCATAAGAAAATGGGCCAATGAAATTCTTTATGCGTTATGCAAAAGTGTGTGTTTCTCGCCTTAGTAGTGAAAAGTTCAACGTGTTGGATTAGCTACTGCTAGAGTCCTAGATATCAGAGAAGCGCAACCGGCTTAAGTCAGTATCGCAAAATTACTAAGAAAAGTATTAAAAATGGCGTCGTTTGCAGACGAAATATGAAATCCACCAATCGTCTATTAGTCAGCCATTTTTAATACCACTGAATGAATGTCATGATTGGCTGACAGTCAGCTAATCAGGACGCGGAACATCGGTTGCGCTTCTCTGATATCTAGGACTCTAGCTACTGCTAACGTTATGTCTTACGGTCTCTACTGTGACTGGTTAATTCGCTTACTGATTACGTGTTAAGCTATATCCACACAAACTTGCATAACCGCATAAACGTATGCATAATGAAAATTATCTAATCACATTTTACATGCATCTCTTTAAGGGAAATGCGATTGGATAATTTCCTTTATGCATGCGTTTATGCAGCTATGCAAGTTTGTGTGGATATAGCTTTACGGCCTTACGTTTATGTGTGTGCTTAAAGGCGCGTCTACAATAGGGCTCGTAAGCTTAACATAAACGTAAACATAAGAAATCACTCCGCATTGTCTACAATAGCAGCCCATAAACGTAACGTAACATAATAAATCGTAAACTCGTATTTGAGTATTCTAACCTCTGTACTACATAAGTTTTTATACAATATATAGGAATTTCAGAACTATATAATAATGGCTATTTATCGAGTTAAAATAATTAGTTTTGTAACTATTCAACTAGCTACTATTGTTATGCAGTTATTACAAAGAAAAAAGAAAAAGACTGCTAAACGAAAATATTGGATTCGACCACTATTATTGCAGCGGAAACATAATGATGGTCATTTTTTCATACTCTTTTTTAATTTATTAAAAACCATGATGATGAGCAATTTTTCACTTGAATGACTGTTTCACAATTTGAAAGATTACTTGAATTAGTACAAGTGCCTCTGACAAAAAAAGTCTTCATGAGCTTCTCTCGCCGGCACATCGATTATGTTTTACTTTATAGTAAGTATGTTTTGTAATATTTTCAATAATTTGTTATGTTTCTTGAATTATAATACGAATATTTTATTTTATATAGTTATGTAGCTCATGGTTGCTCTATGCAAACTATTGCATGAAACTTTTATAAACCGGAGTCAAAGGCGTAAAAGTTCAAATAAACCAACTTTTACGTTTACGCATATGTTAAGCTTACGGACCCTATTGTAGACGCGCCTTAAGTCCGCAAACACAATAGATTAATAACCTTAAACGGGGAGCACAGACTTTTGCATAACGCATAAACCATATACATAAAGAATTTGATTGGTCCATTGATTCATGCATAAGAAAATGGGCCAATGAAATTCCTTATGCACATGCTTTATGCGTTATGCAAAAGTGTGTGTTGGGGCTCTTAAACCTTAAGGAATTGATCAATCACAGTCGAACGTGAAAACAATAATCGACTATGATTGGTAAATTTCTTAAGCTTACTACTCTATTGTGTTTGCGGGGTAATGCGCGTGAGATATCATTTTATCCTTGTTTAACATTGCGAACAACAAGAATAAAGTGACTTCATGCGCAATATACGTACAACGGAACGCAGCCATTAAAACGTAGAGTGTTTGCTGTTAAGGTGCCATTTCACGCAGCATCAAAACGCCGGCGGCTCTCCCCACTCTGATCCCCTATGAGCCGTTATCGCTTTGCCGCTTGAAATTCGGTGAAGCCGAACTTCAAGCGGCAATACGACGACAGCTCTTACAGCGAAAAAATAGGAATTAAGCTTGGAATTAATATTATGTATGCAGTTTGAATTTGTTTAATTATATTTCTAATTTTTCATATGTATTAATTTCTTAATTTTTATTTGTCGACGATTCTCAGCTTCGTCCTTTACATTATCCATTTATTATTGGAAAAATAACAGGTGTAAAATTTGTAATACATAAATTCGTTGTTGATAAACAAGTACAATAACATCGGTCATTTTGTTATATTTGATATAATTCTCGATTCAGATGCGTTGTTAGTTTTCATTATCAAATATAGAGTTAGCAGATTCTAGCAAATTAAAAAACAAGAAAGCATAATATAATGTTATGTAATAAAAATGTGATAGACTCACCTATGTGTTATTAACAACATCACACGTGGAACATCAAATAGCTATTATATGAATAATTTTAGTAACAATAATTTAAATTCTATTTAGTAAAAGCTTAAGGTTACGTATTACGTTATAATGTGGAGGCGAGATATATATAGGTGAGTCTATCACATTTAACTCTATATTTGATAATGAAAACTAACAACGCATCTGAATCGAGAATTGTATCAAATATAACAAAATGACCAACGTTATTGTACTCGTTTAAAAACAACGAATTTATGTATTACGAATTTTAAACCTGTTATTTTAATCGTTGACAAAATAAGACACCTTATTTGATTTTATAACACATTTTACGAATATTTTTTAAAATTTATTTTAACTTATTATTATAACTGTACTGAAGATGATCAGAATTTGACCGAAACGTTTACTTATTACTTATTTTTTAAATACATAACTTTACAATAACATCTTGTGTTGTGGCTGTTCGCTCAATTCATTTATATTTTATTTATTATTAGTATTTATAATTAATATTATATATATAGACAAAAGAAGGGTAAAGAACTAGTAAAATAACAAACAACTTTAATTTAAACCATAAAAAAAAACAACAATAAATATAAAAAACAAACGTTTTGACGTCGATCGAGTCATTTTTATTATATTTTATGCTTTTTACAGCCAATGGAAATTGTGTATACGTGTGGGTTATGCGAAATGATTTGCAATGCCAATGAAATTCAAAGCCACCCATGTTTAAATTCTTTCACACAATATTATATAGATGAGCAGAATTATTTTTATTCACAGTGTGGTAAATTAGCCAGCAGCTAGCTTCTTCTATTAGGTTAATGACTCCTGTCTCTTTGAATCTAGCGGCTAGCGATTTGACGCTCCATGAAAAAGAAGGAAGACTTTAGCGGCTGGCGTTTTGCGACAGCGGCCATAGGGGGTCAGAGTGGGGATAGCCGCTAGCGTTTTGATGCTGCGTGAAATGGCACCTTTAGACGTCTCTGCTTATTTTACTCTATAGTCATCTTTAGCCGATAACCAGCGAAAATATAAGTTATGTTTTCAAGTTTTCAGTATGGGCACAGTATAAGTAAGTACAGTAGTTTCACTCCGTGTCGGAATCTTTGATCTATGTGTCCTACAGTCAGCCATGTTGTTGGTTGTGCGAGGCCTTTGTTTTCACTGCACACATCGACACAGTGACACACAGTGACACAGTTATCCATACGTGACATCGACGCCATGATGACAGTGGTGCGATCGCGTACCCCATAAATTTTGGAGAATGAAACTACTGTACTTACCTATACTGTGGTATGGGCCTTAGCAGAAGACTGACTTAAGACAGTTCTTGTACATTACATCTACAATAGGTGTTTTAAGCCTTACCCTTGGGAAAATTTACTTCAGAAAACTTAAAAAAAAAACTTAAAATTTATTTTAAAGAAAACCTAAGAGAAAACTTAAGAAATATAAAAAGTTAATTTGGACACTTTAAACTTTTATTTAAAGTAATCTTGAAACTTACCTTAAAAAAAATTGAAATAAAAACCTGAGAATTGTGAAAAGTAAATGTCGACAATTTTAAAGTTTAGCAAGTTAAAATTGTCGAAATTTACTTATCATAATTCTTAGAATTTCCTTGATAAAAGTGAAGAAAATTTTAAAACATGTACATTTTTAATTACATATTATTGATATATATAAAATACAAATACATTTAAAAAAATAAGTCTTACATTAAATTTTATTATATGTATTATTTATATACAGGGTGACCCATTTTAACTTACCCACCTGAATTTCTCGAAAACTAAATCCCGTAGACAAAAATGTTTCAAATAAAAATGGAACGGTATCAAGGGGGACACGTTTTAGTCACGTTGTTTTTTTTTCTAGCTAGGCGCTAAAAAGATATGAAGGTCACCTCCACTTTTTTAAATGGAATTATGTAATTTTTTTTAGATTACGTGATTCCTCTAATTATTTTGCATATAAAAGTATTAAGGTAGAGATACCAAATAACCAATAGTTTACGAGATATTTTACATTTTATTTTGGTACATATTGACACAAAATGTTAAATAACTCGTAAACTGTTGACTTTTTGATTATCGTACCTTAATACTTTTATGAATAGAATAATGAGATAAATCAAATGGTGTAAAGAAAACACACAGTTGCTTTAAAAAAAAATGTATGCAAAACGGATAATTTTTTAAATACGCAACTATGTGTTTTCTTTACACCATTTGATTTATCTCATTATTCTGTTCACAAAAGTATTAAAGTACGATAATCAAAAAGTCAATAGTTTACGAGTTATTTAACATTTTGTGTCAATATGTACCAAAATAAAATGTAAAATATCTCGTAAACTATTGGTTTTTTGGTATCTCTACCTTAATACTTTTATATGCAAAATAATTAGAGGAATCACGTTATCTGAAAAAAATTACATAATTCCATTTAAAAAAGTGGAGGTGACCTTCATATCTTTTTAGCGCCTCCACTTAGAAAAAAAACAACGTGACTAAAGCGTGTCCCCCTCGATACCGTTCCATTTTTATTTGAAACATTTTTGTCTACGGGATTTAGTTTTCGAGAAATTCAGGTGAGTAAGTTAAAATGGGTCATCCTGTATATGTATATAAAAGTTAATTTTAGTAGTGTAGGTCAAGATTTTTATTTCTTAATTATTATTATTAGCCAGGTTTATTAATTGTTGCAGAGCTTCTTGCTGCTGTGGGGTAGCTAATTGTTGCAGTGTTGCTATCTGTCGCAAAAAAGAAACGTTATCTGTTTGTTGCTGTTGATTAGCTTCATCTTGTTTTTGCTGCTGTTGATTGGCTTCAACTTGTTGTTGCTGCTGCTGATTGGCTTCAACTTGTTGTTGCTGCTGTTGATTGGCTTCAACTTGTTGTTGCTGCTGTTGATTAGCTTCAACTTGTTGCTGCTGCTGAGCAAATTTTTCAGCAAGATAATCGTTTATTATTTTCTTTCCTTCAAATGTTTTGGAGAAGTTGTTGAGTTTGTTTCCAATTGCTTTGTATACTTCATCTTTGATGTTATCAGGAGATTTACAAAAATACTTGGCAATGTATTCTGAAAGGAAATTAGGATAATAATATTCAGTTTAGTCAATAGACACATAGATATATGTATATATAATATACAAATGTAAATAATACAAATGTATATAGAATATATATTTGCCAGTATTGCTTTGTATTATAAAAATAAGGCTTATATAACAAAACTATGCTTACATTGGTATAGTAACTGACTTGACCAATTATAATCGCGCAGTAACGCAATCACATGTCTTATTGTTTAATTTCGATTGGTATTTAATTATTGCTTTTTCCTATATATGTATATATATATATATATATATGTGTGTGTGTGTGTGTGTGTGTATATATACATATATACGTAAATAGAAGCAATAAGTACCAATCGAAATTAAACAATAAGGCAATATTAAGCAATGCTGTGGTTCCATTATTACTTGATTTTAATTGGTCAAATCAGTTACCGTGCTTATATATTTTCCTATATATAGCTTTTTTATAATATTAACGTAATTTATATACGCAGACTGATTCATTGTAAGAAGAAGTAAATAAAGTACCGATTATTCCCTTTATTTTTGCTTCATCAATTGCCTGCTTTTGAAAGGAATTTTTATGGGCATTTGTTTTCTTTCCTTTAAGAGAGCATAAAGCCAATTCTCGGTTTGAGAACACTAAGTTACACAATTCTGAAGCTAAAACCGATACTTTTGAATGACGAACTTTTTGCACAGTCGCAAGTGACACATTTTTTGAACCGAATGAAATCATTTCCTGAAAATGACAAAATTATAAGTGTAGAAAAACACATGGATTATAAATAATATGTGATGTAAAGTAATTAAGTCTATTAATGTGAAATATAAAAAACTTTACCTTTGTTGGATCATTTTCCTTGTATGTTCTATGTAAATAACTTTTTTGATCTTGAATAACACAATTCGTACTGTTTTTGTTGGGTAAAATAGATGTTGAGGGTACGACCTAAAAAATTGAGAATATATTGTATATGATTGCCTTTATTAATTAGTAGCGAGTACATGTAGTTGAAAACTAAATTTTTATAATATTCACTTCTCTCTTACATTTAAACTATCCTTTTCCATCAATGGTGATAGAACTTGACGGTGATTTAACGGAGGTGACGATATGGTGCTCACACTAACGCAAGAAAGATCTTGCTTAAACTCCTTCATCTTACTAGTTTCTTTCATATAGCAATTTGAGTCCCACTTATCATCGATTTCAATTTTCTCCTATATTATAAAAAATGGGAGGAAATAAACTATAATTGATATTACTTTCATAAACTATATATATATATATAATATATGACGATTATATTATCACTTAAATATATGTATGATATAATAATATTAAAATATGTATGTATTTAATATATTATATCAACCTGCAAGGAGTAATGATCTACTTTCGTGGCTTCATTAACAACGTTCGATTGATCACCTTGAAGCGCCTATGTACAATAAGATATATTATCCAAAAATGAAAAAATATGATACATTAATAATTTAAAAAAGCAAAAATTTAGACAATCATATTTTCAAAATAGAGTAAATGTAAAAAGAATAAATATATAATTTGTGGAAATGTAATAAAATAAGAAAACACTCACAATAAATGAAGAAATGCCTTCAGATTTTATTTTTGTGGTTTTTTGGCATTTTTCAGTAACTTCACTATCTTTCATGCATGAACCGTCCTCCTTCTTAGCATGTTTGCAACATTTGCATCTTGATGACAGATTTTTTATCTTTGATTTAAGAAGAGGAAATTCTGTGAATCATATTTTATTCAAGAATATAATTGGAATTTACATTATAATTGACACATTCCTCTTTAGAATTGTGAACAAACTTGCTGAAGAATGATGCAATAGATTCCATGGTTTATACACTAAAAATACTAATTAAAAATATAAATTACCACATTCATTGAAAAAAGATTTGCATACCTTCAGTGATGATACGCATAGTTTTATAGAGTTTTAAATCATTACGAAGTTTCCTATTATCAGCTTCAAGGATACTGTTTTTTGACAACAATTCCTTTTTTGATAACTTATTATGTCTTTCTATTTCTGATTCCTCAGAATCATCTGAGAAAGAATCCTAAAAGTAAATTGTTGGAAAAGTCACAAAAATGAAATAATTTATTTTTATTTAACCTTATAATTTATTAATATTATTTTAATAAAAAGAACATATAATTATATAAAGGTAAGATTCGAAAAAATTTTATTTACTAACAAGTAAATGTCACGGAACGACGTACATTTTCCTTAAATTTTTTACAGTTGTTTCTTATGTTCAAGTATGAAAAAATCTGTCATTAATTTTAGCTTAAATTAAATCTTTCAATTACAGTTTCTTATTTTATACAAATGCCTGATTTCATTCTCTTTAAAGCAATATTTCTGAAGAATGAATCGACACACGATTTTTTGAAGCTTGGCTCACACATATATATGGATGAAATCAACATCAATGGATAACATCAATGGATGAAATTTATATGAATCATGCTTACAAAATATTTATGCTTTGTATTTTCCTTTTGCTTCTGTTGTTTTATTTTCATAGCAGCACTCTTTGTCTTTGAAAGCGGTGACTTGTCTAAAGTATCATAATTCTTCAACTTGAATTTGTCCCTTGCATTTGCCATTAACTTTTTGTTAACTTTCTTACCCAGTGTCAAGTTTCTGTTCTCCACTAATGATTTTGGAAGTTTCTAAAAAAAAATCTTTTTAGGCCTTATGTATCTAATGGATATTTTCAGGTTTATTACAGCAATTAATCAAGCAACCAACACTTAATTATTACAGCATTTAATCAGTACTCTAATCAAGATATATATCTCATGCATATATACTTTATTTTATTTATTATTAAGGAGAATTAATCAGAAAACTTTTGAAACAAAAATTAAAAAAAGATTAGATGCTTTAAATAGAAATTTGATCAGACTATCATTTCACTAGAAAGAAATTAAGGATGTCCAGAGTGTATTCCTGTAAAAAGTTTGAAAATTAAAGTTTGAACATTAATATTTTTACTTTCTCTCCATATAAAAATATATATATTAAAAAATTATATATTTATATGAAACAATTATAAAAATTTTGTGAATAACATATCTTTAACAATACATTTTTATAGTTTATTTACTGTTTTTGTAGCGATTTTCTATTATAACATAATTTTTCATTTTAAAAAGTGATGACAAAATTAAAAATTTTTTGTAATAGTATTGTATTTTAAGTCATCAAGATTTTTTATGTTAAATTTTACTGCATTTCAAAAACATTTGTAAGTTCAAAAACGTTTTGTAAATAAATTCGGTAAATTTCTAAATAAATATAAAAAAAATCGGTAACAGAACTTGATTTATTTACAGAACTAGTTTGTGAAACGCAAGATCATTTGCATAAAATTTATATATATTTATTTAAAATATTTATTTTTAAAAATTAAAATTTTATCATATTTTAAGTTGAGAAGAATAATTTATCATTTTAACAAGATTCTACAAAGAGAGTATAGAAATAAGTAATATTACTCAAGATATCACAATAGAGATACAAGCCTACCTTAGTATTCGAATTAACATCTATATCTTTTTTTTTTACCAGCTCTTTTCGCTGTTGTTTTGTTGGAAAAGGCACTCCATATTTAACAATATTTTTTGAAGCTTCCACGATTTCAGCCCATTCTAAAATATAAGTTCTCAATGATAGCTCATATATGCTATAATTTCTATCAGATTAATCTAAACAAAAGAAACTGAATAGCACTTCAGAAAATATTTGTAAAGCAAAATAAGCAAGAAAATTGAAGAAAACACAATTGTGTATCAAATTTTATATTATTATACAAATTTATTTTATTAAACAAAGAAATTAAAAATGAACATATATCACGACGCTGGATAGATTTAGCGAAAATATAATATGTATTTCGTAGAATATTAAAACGAAATTTTTATTATTATTAGTAAACGATTCGCAATATATTATTTTAATTTTTCCTTCGTTTACCGATGATAGTCATATTAAAAGCCGAATTGTTTACTAATAATAATAAAAATTTCGTTTTAATATTCTACAAAACACATTATATTTTTGCTAAATCTATCCAACGTCGTGGTATATGCTCATTTTTAATTCCTTTGTTTATTTTATTAATACTAAATTTATATTAAAGATAAAAGAAAAGAGCAGGAAGAATGTTCAAACTTACCATTGCTCTGAGCTCTCAAAATAGCCACTGTGTTTATCCATTTTATTACGTCTGATTGAATTTTAGCCATAACTTCTTGAGGCTGCACGTTATAATTTTTAGGCCATTTTATAACAACCTCTCTCTCCTCTCGTATTAAAGTATTTATAAGAACATTTGGTTCGTCAAGTACGAGCCAATCTGCATGAGCCACTTGAACAGGTCTGTCGGTCTCGTCATTATCTTGTAAATCTTCATTTATAAATTCACATAGAACATATCTCTTGTTTTCTTCCATTTTTATATGATTACAGTTGCACTCACAAGCAAGCTCACAAGGTCACAAGTGAATTATACAATATATATAAAAAGGAGAAAAATTGGGCTTACATATAGCGTTTTCGGACTGCAGTTTTGATCAAAAATCAATTAACCTGGAAATATATATCACGAACTTATCTAATTTTTGTCTATAAAGTAGAATATGTGATGATTAATTGATCTCGGATTAATTCACTACAATCGGAAATGCTAGAGTCCTTGAGAAAACGTCTTTTGAGAACAGAGCAAGCTGTTCTGCAATCACCGGTGTTTATTTACGCAAATGTAGTTGCGTAGCTACTAAATTATTATATCTGTACATATTTGCGCTGCACACATGCAAAGTACAGTCGCATTGGAAGAAATTTGAACTTACCATGATAATTGTACTGCATGAAAAATTTCAAAGGAGAAAGACTTTAAGAATTATTTTCTCACAAGCACTTTCTTTCACTACTGGTCGTCTTCAAACAATTGCCTATCAACCTTATTTTGGGCGGGTTTTTTTGCGCATGCGCGAAAGAACGCAGTAAAGATGCAGACTTTAGGGCGCATTCATACCTTGATGGAAAAGCGGAATAGTAGCAGTCAATCAAAACTCGCGCTGGTAGTCGACTTTCTGTTAGTTTTGTACTACTTACTACCAGCACAGTATGACCTCAGTTACATGGCACACTTTACGCCGAAGTTATAACATCGATGTTATGAAACTGGCCAATTATAGCTATTCCTCTGAAGAATGGAAAGACTGTGATTGGTCACTTTCATAATGCCCGTATCACACTAGCGATTGGATATTGCGTCTGCGTTCGCGATTGCATCTTTTAACCAATCAGACGAGACCTGCTAGCCAGCAGCTTCTTTAATCATTTTATTATAATTTGCTAAAATTAAAAAATTTTTATAGACAATGGTTTCTAATACTATTGATACGGTACTTGGCAACCAACAACATGGCGGAGCTTGAAAATCTGGCTGAAAAAGATCAAAGATCATAAAATGCCGACGCTGAATGTCCTTACTGTATATCCTTATACTGTGCTACCAGCGCAAATTCTGATTAGCTACTGCTCTTCCGCTTTCCGCTTTTCCGTCAAGGTGTGAAGCCGGCTTTTAAAGTGCATTCATACGTCATACAAGATACAAAAGTTGATACAAGTGCATATAAGGGAGTCGAGTAGTGGCTCAGCGCCCTGCATGTTCGACTCGTGATCTACGTGGATCCGGAATCCGGATTCGATTCCGCCTCCTCCCCATATCCGTAATAGAGAATAAGAGATACTGAATTGAAGTAGAGAAATGGATATTGTATTCAGATAGTAAATAAATGGGAAAAGAGGTAAAAAAAAGAAGTGAAATTTGTTTAGTGTTGATTGATTACGAAGTGCTTCGAATTGGATCTTCATTGCGTCATATAGCCCAATAGTTAAGGGCTGAAAACGTGTTATTTCCCTCATCCGAGGGTAACTTTCTAAGAAAAAAATACAAGTGCATACAAGTACCAAACGTCAAGCAACGGGAGCAGCAATTTTATCTTTATAATAATGCCTCGTCCAAAAAAAATAGGTCCATATAAAAAATATTTGCGTGATTGTACTGTCCCAATCCCCAGGTCAACAGTATGGTTGAGACAGAAACAACGACGGCAACAGACAGATACTTACAATTGTGATGTAAGTAGTGATATATAAAGCGTTAATTAATATCCTAGTTAATTTACACTAATGTTTACATAATGATTAGCAACTTAATTTCTATTAAATTATTTCACTTTCGGCGATGCATGTATATGTACATACATATACATGATACACGTATTTATATATAATTGATCATCTTGATATGTATTATTATATCATCTTGTATCTTTTAGTACACTGTTCTTTGAATGCATTGCTGAAATTAAAATAATTTTTCAGGAAATTAGTTGTATGAGCATTAAACGAAAATGCGTTGGAAAGTCCAGGTGAGTAATATATTAATGTATGTATTAATGTATCTTAATAATTAATAAATAAATATATACCAAAATAAAATGAAAGTAAGATAATTTACAAAGACTATAATTTATTTGTTTCTATTTTTACTGAATAGACATATAGTCACACATATAATTTTGAAAATATATATTAAGAATCTTTTGTTAGTAATATACATTGAAGTAAAGATAAATATGTTAGTTAATCTAAAACAATTACGTGGTATTATGATTGTTCGGTAGTAGATAGAATCAATAAATTAATCATAGCTTTTATAAATAATAAATGTATTTTATGTGGTATTATTGTTCGGTAGTAGATAGAATCAATAAATTAATCATAGCTTTTATAAATAATAAATGTATTTTTCTTTCATTTTAGTATATCTACTTATTAATTATTAAGATATATATGTGCATATATATTACTCACATCGTTTCTTTGACGCACTTTCTTAGCCCACTGGTCACAACTGCGTACATCTACATTTTCTCTGTCTTGTTCTATACCATGACTATGACAGTTATGTCTTGTTGTCTGCCATAGCTCTTACATACGTCATATAATGAAGAGATTATTTTAACACATTAATGTAAATAATGTTTTTCTAAGTTCTAAATTTTACATTCAGAGTCCTAATGCTAACAATGTCATACAGAATGACAGATACAGTCCAGATAATCAAAATGTTAATTGGAGAGAAAGTTCGAATGATACTATTTCAGTATCCTCAAACTCAGTTGAAACGCAGGTGAGAATTTTTTGTGGGTTTTTTAACTCTAATTTGTTTAAATTTAAACAGAAAATTCTTCTCTCTGGAAGTTGTTTTCTCTCAATTCATATGTTGATAGGTGGAGTCCGATAAAGAAATTCATAATTCAATACAATCCAGTTTTCGGGACATTCACTGCTGTGGAAGTGACAGCTCTGTGTCTTTAAAAGATGATTCAGATGAAATGGCATATGTATATAGATTAAAGTCATCTTTGAGAAGTTTATCTTTGAAAATATCTGTTTATTGTTATTTACATTGTATTTTTAGGAGAGCTGTTCAATTTCAAATGACATATCCAATTCTGATAATGAAAGTATATTAAGTAATGACAGTACATTGCAAAATCGAGAAATAGATGAATTTTGCAATGAATTTGCTCTCTATGAAAATTTAGAGTATAATAATGCTCAACTTCACCAAAATATGTATAATGATGAAAATTATGACCAACAGCATCATAGAAATGACCAGGTGAGAATGTCATTTTGGATATGTAAAAAGCATTGCATTAAAATACTTCACTTCCTGATTGTAAAGAAAATATAGAAGTTATTTCTTTTTTCATAAGTGAGATTTATTGTTTCTTTGTTATGTTCTAGTTAATATTTTGTATATGTATGTATGTATGCTGTGTATTATTACAGAGAGAAGATAGAAAACCCTTGTATAATGGAGCTCAAATATCTGTAGAAGAAAGTGATATTTTAATTATGAGCTTTATCATTAGATGGGGTTTGGAAGATAAAGGTATCGAACATCTTCTACGACTAATCGACTGTCATATGCCTGTAGCTTTACTGCGTTCAAAATACTTGTTCTTAAAAAAGTTTCCTACTCCTCCCTCTATGAAAATAAGATACATTTGTTCTGAATGTTCAAATTTACTGTCTCCGGATATTGATGAAGGAATTGAATGCTCATGTGGTCATTACAATTCTATGAAAATTCTAAAAAATGATGGTAATTTCTTTATTCAATTGTCTATTAGTGATCAGATGCAGCAAATTATGAACAATAGTGAACTTGTAAATCAGATAAGGAAAGAGTGTCAAGAAAATGATGTAGTTAATGGGAAAGTTTACAAACGGTTTAGAAATGAAGGTGTTATTGGCGATAACGATATAACATTACAATGGAATACAGATGGAATAAGGCCGTTTAAATCCTCTAATCTAAGTGTTTGGCCCATTCAAGCTTGTATTAATGAACTGCCTTTCAATATTCGAAGGGATAATATGCTTCTCTGTGGATTGTACTATGGAAAAGAGAAGCCAGTAATAAATGCATTTATGAAACCGTTTGTAGATGAGTTGGAAAGTTTACACAAAGAGGGCATTTTTTGTAATGTTCCTGGAAGAGAATACCCTGTAAATATAAAAGTTCATACATTATTGTCGTCAGTAGATTCTGTAGCTCGACCAAAATTACAAGGAATAATGCAATTCAATGGAAAGTACGGATGCTCATTTTGTTTGCATCGTGGCAAACGAATAGAAAAAGGAAGAGGTAGTGCTAGGGTGTATATTGGAAGTGTACAGAAATCAAGGTCCACAGAGCAACATTTACGAGCTTTAGAACGATTAAATAATTACAATGATACACATCGTCAGAAAAAATATCACATTCAGGGTGTTAAAGAGGAAAGTATTTTACTATTGTTGCCTGTATTTAATATTATTTGGTCTTTTGTACCGGGATTACATGCATGCTTCTCTTGAAGGAGTAGTAACGACTTTTTTGAAACATTGGACTAGTTATGAAAACAAAGATAAGGATTATTATTTGAACAGTAAGAAGAGAAAAATTTTGAATGACAGAATTCAATCAATAAAACCACCAGTAGAAATAACAAGACCTCCACGGAAAATTAATGAGCTTAATATATGGAAGGCATCCGAGTTACGTAGTTTTCTCTTATATTATTCCTTAGTTTGCTTGAAGGGACTTTTACCGTCTAAATACTTGAAGCATTGGTTTCTTTTTGTGTACAGTATGACACTTTTTCTCAAAGAAAGGTTTATTGATTATGAATTTAAAAATGCTAAAGCTGCTCTGATCAAATTTGTTGATAATATTATAGTTGTTTATCCAGGTTGTCAATCATTGTATACTTTTAATACTCATTTGTTACTTCACATGCCAAAGGCAGTAAAGAACTTTGGAGGACTTTGGGCTACTTCTACATTCCCTTTTGAACATTTCAATGGAGTTCTGGCTCACCTTATAAAAGGAACACGTAGTGTACCTCGACAGATATGTTGCTCTTTTTTACGATTACGTCATGTTTCCCATTTGAGTTCAATAATTTTTTCTCGTAATGATTGTTCCCAGTCAGGAAAAGAATTATATGAATCTATGTTATGGAAATATTATTCCAGTCACAATAGCTATCTTATGTCTAATAATTTAAGATTATTTGGAGCTCCAGAAAATTATTCTCTGTCTTTGGTGGAAAAGAATACAATTCAGGAATATCTTGGAACAACTGTGAAATCTACTGCACGTTCCTTCAGACGACTTATTTTTAAAGGCACTGTCTTTCATGCAAATGCTTATGGAACACTCACTGTGAGAAATAATAGCATAGCCAAAATGAATGATGGTGTTATTGTAGATATTACACGCATTTTAGTTGTTGACTATGTTGACACAGAACAAAATAATTGTTTAGTATTAGGGGAACCGCTCAAAGTAAGTGACGAGGATTTTTATTATGATAGAGAGCTGGATATATCGTCTAACAGCATTGTTCATGTATGTCGTCGACATAAACGAATAATATGTCACTTGCCACAAAGCATAATATCAAAATGTGTTTGTATTTCGTACAGTAGCAATACGACATATATTATTCCGTTAGTCAATTCACTAGAGAGAGACTAAGAAAAATCTTGAGAATAGAGTTGATTATTAAGAAACATTGCAACAAAGTCAAGTGTCCTTAATTCTATAATCTATATATAATTATTAACTTATTTTTACTTGTATCTATACTTATATATGTACCTAACATACTTATTATCTTTCTTATGTTTAATTATAAGTTAAGTATATATCCAGATATAACATTTATGTTGCATAAGATATCTAAAAGACGTCTTTTAGATATCTTATACAATACAAAATGTTATATATCTGGGTATTAACACAAACATAATTTTCGCAGCCATATATACTATAAACTTATATAAGTAAAATTTGTCTTAATGTATAAGTAAAACTTTTCTTAATATATATCATATTATTTACATCATTTTTAATTATAATTTAATACAATAATATATGTAATCGTATCTCTATTTTTCATCATATATGATCACAACTTTATAATACATTTAATTTTTTATTCTCATTTATTATGATAAAAGTGAAAATGATAAAATACATGTAACTTTAATAATTGGCAATAATTTCGAAAATTGTAAAATGTATTGTTATTATTTTCCGTAAAAAAATGTATTGCTTTATAAAATTTAAAATGTATTGTAAGATGTGTATAACTGCTTTTTCATTTTTACCAAATGTATATTGCTTTATATAACTACATTTGTTGTTAAAATTGTAATTATTATAAAATATGTGCTGCTTTATATTAAAACGTGATATTAATACATTTTTACTTTGCGTTAATTTGCTTTGAAATCCTTATACGAAGCGACTTTTTATCTTCATTTTTTGTAAACAAAATATAAAAATAAACTAGCTTACAATTAACTATATATTTCTTTCTGATAAAAAGAGATATATATAGCTAGGAAAATATGTAAATTTGTAATTTTATTACGGAGTAGTATCTTATAGTGTAGTCTACAATAGGCAGTAGCAGTAATAATGTAAAAACTTGTACCAAAATAATACTGCAGGATACAGTATAGTATATAAGACATATTATTCAAGAGATATCTTAAAGACATTTATAGGATGTTCTATGTCCTAAGGATGTACCCAGGACATCTCTCGAATAAAATGTGCTGTGTGGGTTAAGAATGCTTTAAAAACTATAAAATGCAATAAAAATAATAAAAAAAGATAACTATGACAGTAAACTTTAAAGATAACCATAAGATGAACATTCTGAAAAGTTTATTTCATTGGAACTTTATACTTAAGATCGAAAATTATAGAAAAACTTTAAACTTTAATGTTACCTTAAAATTACCTAAGATTTACTAAGATTACTTTAAGGGTATTTTTCCATTCCTTAAAGTACCTGAAGATAACATCAAAGTCAGTTTTTAAAACCTTTGATTTGTCTAAGGTACTTCTAAAATTAGTCTCGAAATACTTTAAAATTGCTTCGATCACTTTATATTACTTAAAAATTTCTTAAGTTAACTTTTACATTTGAAAAGTTACTTTTAAAAACTTTAACTTTTCTTTAAGTAAATTTTCCCAAGGGTAAGCTGTAAGAAATTGACCAATTACAGTCGAATGCGAGAAGAATAAGCGACTATGATTCGTCCATTTCTTAAGGCTTATGGCTTAAAATACTATTGTAGATTCGGATTTACTAAATACATGAGACTCGTTTAGTCATAAAACACTGTCTTAAAGATTATAAGTCAAGACGCTTTTCTGCTAAGACCCTATATCCAGTCGATTCTATCGTTTTTTGAAAGATCTAACTTAAGAGTCGACTGGAGTGACCCAGAGACCTCTAGTCGAAGATGAATTTTTTATTCCCAAATTATTTTTTTTTTTTTCCGTTGTATGCTTAATGTGCTTTCAACCAGTTTTGTCCAATGTTGATTATTCAGATTCAGACACGCTGTTTTCTTTCGACAGGTGACAGGTTAGGTCAGCTATCTTTCTCTCTCACACTTCCGGTTATACCCCAAGCGACGGGAGCCAATCAGAAATCGTTAACGCATTGTCTAATCTCTCTTATAGTATCTCTACACCTAACAACAATCGCATAATTGATATACATAACTAACTACTTGATGTTCCTAGCATTTCGAAGAAAGAAATGTGCAAAATAAGAATAATGCACTCGTGCTCTGGCAAAAATTGGAACGAAGAAAGCGTAAAGAAGCGTTTAAGTATTTTAATTTTCCCTCTAGAAGATTTGTTTATGTTTCGGTGGCATTTCTCTTTTATTCAATTAAAATCTGATCTCCAATTGCGTAAACGTAATTGTAAGTTGTCGTAGTTACAAGAATAGTTTAATCGCAGTTATTCTTGTATTCAACTCTTTAATCAATTCTTACAATTACGTTAATGCAATTGTAGATGGAGCTTTAAGGTCTATAGCATTAGAGACCCTCTAACAGAGACTGGCCATCAGGGGGCCACTTTTGATTGGTCCGCCATTTCCTAGCGATTCCCGCTCGTATTAAAATTTCAATTACTGCATTTACTTGGAATGTAAATAGTATGTAATGATAAATATTATAGAAATATTAAAACCGTGCTTTTTACATCAATATAAATAATATACTTTAAATAAAAAAAAACATGTCAAGTTTTATCGTCAGTTATATACATCTTTATCTTTAAATAGTTTTGAATAGCTGTTTTTTGACATTTATGATTTAATTTTTGACTTTGTTATTAAATTTTAAACATTGACTTTTATATTGTCTTCGTTCTTTTTGTTTATACGTTAAATAATTTCTATATTTAATATTCTCTCTTTCTTAATTCTATTAAATCTTTTTCAAATAAAATTAAAGTAAGGTTAGGAAATCAGTGACAAAAGTACAAACACTTAACATTTGTAAAATTTATTTAAAAAAGGTGTGTACCAACGATTTACTGTCATATCTTCTATTAATATTAGTATTTTTCTTACTTAATGTTCTTAATTTGAATACGACAAACTTTCTAATAATTTTAGGAAACAATTGATAATTTAAAACATGTTTAGCCGTAACCTGACTAAAAACAGATATTAAATAATTTTTCCAGAATTGTGCAGTGCAACCACTCATTTTTATTGTTATTATTTTGTACTGAGCAGAAACCACGAACATAACCTTGAATCAACTCAAATCAACTTGAATAAACGATCACATACGAACGCACATATTCGTGTGAGTGAAAGAGTGAAATGGCCTATATTTCTCTCTCACTTGTAGGATTTCGCTAGGAAATGCCGGACTCGCCTGATGGCCAGTCTCTGTTAGAGGGTCTCTATATAGCATAAGAATTGTCGTAACACTTGACATAAGTTGTAGACGTAAGCAACCTATAAGCTTTGATTACAACATGTAAGTTGTTAGCATGCTACGAAAAAATAAGGTAATAAAAGTCGCACATATCACACGTCAAAGCTTGTGCGTTGTTTATGTGTACTAGTATAATAGTAAGTGTTACATCAATTATTGTGTTTAGACCTTTAAGCTCCGATCTCTTTTTTCGCTAAAGGAGTATATCAAGGGTTATATTTTTTTGCTTCCGATTACCTATATTAAAAATGGTAATACAAAGCGAACGAATGAAAACGTATCCTACAAACACGAGTATCCATACGAGTATGCTAAATACGCACTTATATGCTAAAATCGTGCATTACAAGAATCTCTACATGTATGCAGGCTTTACAACAAACAATGGGGAAAGGAGCGTCTAATAAATATGCACTTATGTATACACAATACTGAAAAAGCATAAAGGAGAGTGGAAATATGGACGAATATGCATATACCGGGTGGGGCAATAACTTTGTCCACCTTGAATATCTCCGCTATTTTTAGAGATATGAAAATATTGTTATTACAAAAGTTGTAGAGTATCTCGTGAAGTATTGGTTTTTTTATATCTGTACCTAAATACTTTTATGTACAGAATAATTAGAGGAATCATACAGTGAAAAAAATTCATATAATTCCATTTAAAAAAATAAAGTTGACCTTGAAATCTTCGAAGCGCCTCCACCTAGAAAAATTATGACTAGCATATGTTATAGTTCTCTTGATGCCCTACAACTTTTGTAATAACAATATTTTCATATCTCTAAAAATAGCGGAGATATTCAAGGTGGACAAAGTTATTGCCCCACACGGTATATACATATTACGACAACAAATACCAATACGTACTATTTTATTATTTTCTTAATATAAATTTATTTTTTAATTCGAAAACTATAGCGAATAACTCAAAATAGAAATCATTCATGTTTCCCTTGACCATTTCAACGCCCCCAATACAGCATCTACCTCATTTGTAGAACACCCGATTTTGTATTGTGAATTCCTATATGAATATATTATAGGTTCTCGTAATAGACAATTTATATATATACATACATGAAAATCGTTTATTATGAGAACCAATGCACATATACGTACATATATGACGACTGTGTATTACGAGTACCAATACGTACTATTGGTTCTCGTAATACACAGTCGTCATATATGTACGTATATGTGCATTGATTCTCATAATAAACGATTTTCATGTATGTATATATATAAATTGTCTATTACGAGAACCTATAATATATTCATACAAGATTTCATAATACAAAATCGGGTGTTCTAGAAATGAGGTAGGTGCTGTATTGGGGGCGTTGAAATGGTCAAGGGGAACATGAATGACTTCTATTTTGAGATATTCGCTGTAGTTTTCGAATTAAAAAATAATTTTATATTAAGAAAATAATAAAATTTTAAAAATAAATTTTATGTGAACATGTCTCGAAAATTATAAGGGACCACCAATTAATTTATAAGGAAAAGTTGATCAGTATCCTCACCTCTATAACAGATGTCAAGGTCAAAGTTAAGGTGCGGTGTTCCCTAATTTGTATAATTACCAAAGATTTATCCATATACAGATGCAAAGCAATGGTCTCAGTTTTTAATTTGACGCAGATTATTTATATGTTGCTTATTTGCTAATTTTAAGTAATTTACGGAAATGACTATTAATGTTTATCATATGCGTTCTTTCTTTATTTTTTGTTATAACGCATAATATTGTTACTTTATATAAGTTGTTATTTTTGTAATGTCCTCGACATATCTTATTCTATTCTTATAAATATGTTACTATCTGTACGAGTATAATATGGTTACTTTGAACAATTCACACGCATTATAAAATGTTCGACTTAATTTCAATATCATATTCAGGATATTCCGGTGTTTTGTTTAGATTTTCCACCATGTATACACTGCAATACATAGCTATTACTGTCATATTTGTCTTGATCGTGAAAAAACAAGTTTTGGGTACATTTTTCTTTTTTGATGTTTTATAATTTTTTCATATTTTTTTATGCAAAACTAAAAAAGGTTCTTTCTAATATTTGCCGCAACTAAAAAATTATTTACGTCTGTTGTAGAAACGTGTTATATATTACTGCGGTAATTGTTTAGAGTTGCGTTGTAAAGCTATATCCACACAAACCTGCATAGCTCCATAAACGCATGCATAAAGAAAATTATCCAATCGCATTTCCCTTATAGAGATGTACGTAAAATGTGATTGGATAATTATCATTATGCATACGTTTGTGCGGTTATGCAAGTTTGTGTGGATATAGCTTAAGTCTGAAGAATTTTCGGCATGCAATTAAGGGGACTACATACGTGGTAAATAAAATTCACACATTACATTAGCAACCAACATCCTGCTTGACCGTCATTTGGCCGATTACACATCATGTTTACTTGCTTTGAATATCGACGGTTAAATATAAATCGTAATTTTAGTGTTATATATTGTTTTACAAAAACTTTTTTTAAATTTGATATTAAATACATTTATCTTCATGTTCAATAAAAATTCTCGTAAAAAGCTTCATTAAATTTTATTATTTGCGAATCATAATATCCAAGATTAAATTGGGTGGTCCTAATAATATACAATACATAAAAATTAAAAGGGTCTTTACAATGTACACTTTGTATAATAATAAAAATGGTCCCTACAATGTACGGTAGACCATAAGAACATTATGAGAACCGGTCTACGTAATAAACGTTGCGTGAAAATTTTTACGAGGAACGTCCTCATAATGACGTTTGGTCTACATAATATACAATGGTTCAATGAAATGGTTCTCACAATATACCGTTCACATACATACATACATATATATATATATA
>NW_017275752.1:29226-29830 GCF_001594065.2 Cyphomyrmex costatus
GTGTGTGTGTGTTAATACTAAAAATAATAATATAAAATAATAAAAGAATAATATAAAAAAGAATAATATAAAATGAAAAAAGATTAATATAAAATAATGAAAGAATAATATAAAAAAGAATAATATAAAATGAAAAAAGAATAATATAAAAAAACTTCTTCTCATTCTGAAACAGAAAAAAAATATAAATATAAATTTAAATATAAATATAAATTTAAATATAAATTTAAAATATAAATTTAAAGAAACTTACAACCCCAGTACTCCGGTTCGTACACCTCGTATTCAACCTCCCTGAATAGTTCGGGGAGGTGTAGTTCTTCCTCCCACATCGGGAAGGCACCCTCCTCCCGGCACCACCGCAGCTCCGCCCGAACGTATCGACGATGGTTAACGTTGATAAATCCGTCGATTTGAATGTCAATCAACCACGCTTCCTGCAAAAAATAAATATCATTAATATTAGTAAAGAAATAAATATATTAAAATAATATTAAAAAATAAAAAAAAAACTTACCAATGGAATTATTTGTATTCCTAATTCATTTAACAATTGGAGGCGGACAACCCTCTCGTTGTCCACCATCAAGTACTGAAAAAAAAA
>NW_017275753.1:0-295 GCF_001594065.2 Cyphomyrmex costatus
CTCCGATCAGAACTACTCGGTACTCCCAAAAAATTTTGACTTTAAATTTTTTCGAGGTCCCACTTCGGAAAATTTTTTGAGAGTACCGAATAGTTCTGATCGGAGTTCTGGACAGTTCTCGGCGAGTTCTGTCGAAAAGTATTAGGGCTCAAAGCGATTGGACCAGCGGTTTCCGAGATACACCCACTTAGAATTGTATATCTTTTGACAAATGTCGCTGTATCTTGCAAAACGTTGGTCCAATCGCTTTTTCACCTTACAGTTTTCGATAGATCTCGTCGAGATCTATAAGAAA
>NW_017275754.1:0-261 GCF_001594065.2 Cyphomyrmex costatus
TCTACAACGAAAACAACGTGACCAAAATACGTTCCCGTTAAAAACGTGCCTCTTTTATTTATATTTTTGGTACCTTCAAAAAAAGGAATGGAATATTTAAAGTGAGATGTTGGTCACACAAACACCTTGTGCCTACAAAAATAATGAACTACAACTGTATGAAACAATCGCACATTCTAAACCAATTGCATTTTACACTCAACTACAAATTACATAAAATTCTACACTAAAAATATGATCCGTTTTTTACTTTTTGTACGT
>NW_017275754.1:448-979 GCF_001594065.2 Cyphomyrmex costatus
GAACAAAAACCAACTATGGACACTGGCTAATGTTGCCATGTACTTGGAGGGAACTTCTTATTTTATTCAGCGAAGTATCCTATTTCTTACAGTGAATTATTTATGTCAAAGTATTTACAATAAGGTATGGTAAAATAAAATCATCACTAATTATTTGTAAGTAAAATATTAGGCACAAACAATAATTTTACATGAATAAAGTTACATATGTATGTAGTTCTTTCCAAATGACGTAGTTTTATTCATTGGGTATAAAACTGTCAAATTTGCTACATAATTTTATATGTAAAGACATGGTAGTGTTTCGTCATATAAATCAGGCCATAAACGTTATTACATATGTATGCATATGTGCGTGCCGTTGATAAATTCTGAACGATACCACTAGTTATATTCCGAATTCTGAAATTGGTAAACTTTAGATTAAAATTATTCAAGAAACTCAAATCACAAAATATATAAACACCCTTATTATTTGATATAATCGGTATCTTTCGATTACGACCAATTGGAATAAAATTGGTGCAGCCG
>NW_017275755.1:0-662 GCF_001594065.2 Cyphomyrmex costatus
ATGTATAAATCGACAATACATCTACTTTTATAGAAATATATATATAAATTTAGAGTGAATTTGGATAATCCTTGTCATTATTATTGCTACATAATTTGATTAAAAATTGATATCACGTAACTGTTTTTTTTTAAACGCCGCTAAAAAATAAGACGTAGGTTATTATATTTTTGTCTATATTACGCATTCCTTATGTAGTTTATATTTTTAATTAATGTCGCCTATATTAAGTAATAATATAAAATATTGACGAGATACAACTTAAGCGACCAGTTTGCATTCCTCAACTCTTCCCTATGTGCTTTAAAAATATGTACGAGTTTTTGGTTTTATGCTCGCAATTCAGTACTTACTGACCAGAGTACGAAAAATCTGTCAGGGGAAAAGAGTATGCAAAGTAAAGTTAGACATACTTATATGAAACATTTTTTTTAACTGGCACTTTACCCTTGTAACAAGACGGTTAGTACTCATTTCGGAGGGGATTTTCCGGTCCAAGTGGATGAGCACTGAAATTTCGTTGTACATATTTTGAAATCACATAAATAAAAAGACTTTTGGAGCCTAAAATCAATTCGCTATCTGCTGTTTAATTGGCGCTTTTTACTCTTGCACTGTTGGTATAATATGTATCGAAACAATAATTTTAATGTATGATATTG
>NW_017275756.1:0-465 GCF_001594065.2 Cyphomyrmex costatus
CATGCAACACTGGTCTGCTGGTTAGATATAGATAGATAGATAGAGTGAGATGATAGATAGAGTCAAACACACATAAAGTCAAAGGCCCTCTATTATCGAAAAAACGAGATGGACATTTTCTCTGGTCGACGATGACAATAACGACGTATCTTAAAAATGAAACGTGAAAATTCACAGATTCGAACTTTGCGTCGCGATATCTCCGCTCGTAGGACACGTAGAAAAAAAAATGAAAGCACTTTTATTATATAATTTAAGTATTTCCTGTCGATTGAGCGTATGTAGAACTTGATCGGTTCAGCCGTTACTGAGATCTGATCATCTCGACTCCGAAAATTCACAGTTTACACAGTTTTGCGTAAAGGAGGCACGGCAGTGTTGCGCGCTTGGCTTAGCGCCGAGACCATAGACTTATAAGATAGACGGAGCGTTCATACGTGAGAAGTTGAAGACAACATTGAAGGA
>NW_017275757.1:0-998 GCF_001594065.2 Cyphomyrmex costatus
ATATAAGTAAAACAGATTAGAATTTGTATACTACAGTTTTCTAGAAAATAACTGCAATATGTTATTCTTACAATTAGTGCATAAAATATAAAAGTTGGTTATTGATATTTAATTTGAAATTTATACTAGACCGTACAATAAGAAATAATTGCTTGTAATTTCAGAGTATCAATTTGTTAATGACTCAAAAAAGAACATGGCGGCCTGCTCTCAAAAAACTTCCGATGGATGAAACAAATAGTTGAAGTAAAAGTTATGAAAATAGTTTAGATTAAAAGCAGCTCATCAAGTATAAGTATCATAGTTATCATGTATGTTGTTTGTCAGTTGGTTCACAAAGTGCTACAAAATGTAACAGTGTTTCGATAATGATTAATTTAAATATTCGCTTTAACCATTGATTGACAGAGAGAGAATTAAAAATTAAAGAAGAAAAATTCTACATTTCTACATAATTCTGTGTATTCACTTCGTTATAGAGCTTTTAAAGATACGGTTCTAATGCAATACTTTTTGTATTTCATGTGTTGTTATATCTACTCTCTAATAGTTTTGACATTACTTTTGACATTGAGAAACTCATCAAAGTTTGAGAGCAGGCCGCCATGTTCTTTTTTGAGTCATTAACAAATTGATACTCTGAAATTACAAGCAATTATTTTTTATTGTACGGTCTAGTATAAATTTCAAATTAAATCTCAATAACCAACTTTTATATTTTGTGCACTAATTGTAAGAATAACATATTGCAGTTATTTTCTAGAAAACTGTAATATACAAATTCTAATCTGTTTTACTTATATGTATGTATGTTCAATTTGAATTTTCACCTTGAATAATCTATCAATTCCTTTTCGTGGTACATATTGAACATAGAAAATATTAGTTATATGTACGTTCACTTTGAACTGGCAGATTTAGTAATACATCAGTTACTTTTCGTGGTAATATATTATATTAGATAATATCATTTAAAGTATTAAAGGTTTAAATTATTA
>NW_017275757.1:1864-20578 GCF_001594065.2 Cyphomyrmex costatus
GTAAATATATTTTCAAACGAAATTTACGACTGTCAACAGTGTCAATAAAACTTTAATCACACACATTCGAGGTGTCACGAACACGGGCTATAGAGGTTGAAGAAATTCGCGCAATTTCGCCGGCTGATTACGATTTGTCTACTATAGCCATGAATATGAAAACGACCGAGAAAGTAAACGCGATGCTTCAAGAGTGAATGTGACGTCATAGGGTTGGAAGGCATTAATTGCGCGAACTGTACATAACATAGAAAATAACATAATGTATGTTCACTTTGAACTTGCACATTTAGTAATATATCAGTTCCCATATAGCACGCGATGTTCTATGGATATCCGTTATTGATCCAGGATATACATAAAATATACGGGATATAATATGCATGTCCATGAATGAACATAAAGGTATATCCGTATAACGGACCTACTATAAACATCCATAATATATCCATGTATATAATATAAATATACAAACGAAGGGCATATATGTATATCCATACATGTATGTTACGCGTATATTAATTTTCATACATCATTGGATATTCAGAAATGTGCTATTAAATGTATATCCATTGAATGTAATTTCATGGATCTACCAAGGACATTTACTGGAGGACATTCTATGTACATTGTATGTAAATACTTCGACGTACATATCGAAATGTCTATAAATGTTCTTTTCATGTATGTCCGCTGAACGTAACTTCATGGATCTGCCAAGGACATTTACTGGCGGACATTGTATGTACGTTGTATGTAAATACTTCGACGTATATATCGAAATGTCTATAAATGTTCTTTTCATGTATGTCCGCTGAACGTACTTTCATGGATCTGCCAAAGACATTTACCGGAGGACATTCTATGTACATTGTATGCAAATACTTCGACGTACATATCGAAATGTCTATAAATGTTCTTTTCATGTATGTCCGCTGAACGTACTTTCATGGATCTGCCAAAGACATTTACCGGAGGACATTCTATGTACATTGTATGCAAATACTTCGACGTACATATCGAAATGTATATAAATGTTCTTTTCATGTATATTCCACGAACATACTTTCACGAATCTGCCAAGTACATTTACTGGCGGACATTGTATCTACGTTGTATGTATACACTTCTACGTACATTTCGAAATATTCATGAATGCACTTTTCATGTACATCCGATGAACGTACTTTCATGGATCTGCCAAAGACATTTACCGGAGGACATTCTATGTACATTGTATGTAAATACTTCGACGTACATTTCGAAATATTCATGAATGCACTTTTCATGTATATCCGCTGAACGTACTTTCATGGACCTACCAAGGACATTTACTGGAGGACATTCTATGTACATTGTATGTAAATACTTCGACGTACATATCGAAATGTCTATAAATGTTCTTTTCATGTATGTCCGCTGAACGTACTTTCATGGATCTGCCAAGGACATTTACCGGAGGACATTCTATGTACGTTGTATGTATACACTTCTACGTACATTTCGAAATATTCATGAATGCACTTTTCATGTACATCCGATGAACGTACTTTCATGGATCTGCCAAAGACATTTACCGGAGGACATTCTATGTACATAGTATGTAAATACTTCGACGTACATATCGAAATGTCTATAAATGTTCTTTTCATGTATATCCGCTGAACGTACTTTCATGGATCTGCCAAGGACATTTACTGGAGGACATTCTATGTACATTGTATGTAAATACTTCGACATACATATCGAAATGTCTATAAATGTTCTTTTCATGTATATCCGCTGAACGTACTTTCATGGATCTGCGAAGGACGTTTACCGGAGGACATTCTATGTACATTGTATGTAAATACTTCGACGTACATATCGAAATGTATATAAATGTTCTTTTCATGTATATTCGACGAACATACTTTCACGAATCTGCCAAGTACATTTACCGGAGGATATTGTATGTACATTGTATTTATAGTGCATGTATATACATATGTAAATTTTATATACTTCCACGTTCATTTCGAAATATCCATAAATGTACTTTTTCGTGCATATGAATGGATATTTCGTTCGTATCATGGATATTAACTATCACTTATTTAAAAAAGAAATGTGTTACTAAAAATAATATCGTAATAATTACTGTTTTACCAGTGCACGCTCATAAAAGTATAATGATGGCAGTTTAGAGCCGAATGAAAAAGAAAGGCCGATTTCTGTCCATGAAATTATAAAGTAAAAGCATTTGTGTTTTTTTAAATAAATTTTGACTTTGTGAATATATAACAACGTTAATAAAAAGTACGGTGCGAATTGGGAACACTTCAAAAATTGGGAATGGACATGGATATAAACATGAATGTTTATCAAAATTTCATTATTTTTGTTTAATTATCAAGGTATTCCTGAAACGTTGCAAATATTTTAATGATTTTATCGTATTCTGGAAGTCAAAATTTCACTTTATCATATGTACATTTGTTTTTAGGTAATATATCAAATATGTTACAATTTTCAAGAATTTTTAACAAATGTTACATAATCGACTAATGAATTCCGTTTACTAGTAGCGAATACGTTATACTGACGTTCGATGCACTAGAAACGTAGCCCGACCGACATCATTTCTGTTGCTGGATTCAGGCCGATATTTCTTGTATCGTACGACAAGCCTGTTTATTGGCTGTACAACAGAGAGATTCTCGGATCTCTCTGTTCTATAGCCAATCAACGTGCTTGAAAAGTTTGTCGACCGACACATGAAATATCGGGCTCACACTACATCCGATTTTCGTCGTACGACGACTCTGCAACCAATCAGGAAACAAAATTTTGCTTCGTATCGATGATATGATTTTTCTGATTGGTTGCAGAGTCGTCGTACGACGAAAATCAGATGCAGTGTGAATCCAGCAGCTGCGTTCGATAATAGCAAATCTGAGGCGTCGGAGTGCTCTTATATTATAGCACATGTCACGTGCACTATAGAAAAAGAGCACTCCGACGCCTCAGATTTGCATTGCCGAACGCAGCTATTGTAGACGTCGCTAAACTGTCGTTGTTTAGGAGGCCCCCCCCAAAGACATAGAGATCCATTCTCTATGCTTTGGCCCCCCCCCCTACCCCACGCGCTTGCGCCGTGCGCCATCGTGTACGAGTTCGTGAGTCTTGTTTGTTTCTTGTGTCGTTGTCGTCCATTACCACAGTACAGTGCCATTACCACAGCCATTACTCCATTATCGCCATTCGCAAAGTTCCGAAAAATCTCTCGATTGCGACGGACGCGTTTTGAATCGGGTGCTCTACACCAACACATGTTTGAAAGTATCGCCGACTTTGACTGTGCTTTGCATTATCTGGCAGTATTGCCACCGTTTGAGAGGCAGCTATCAAATCAAGAAGAAGAAATCCATTGTCGTCCATTGTCGCCCATTGTCGCCGTGTGGTCATTCTGGCCAAGTTTACCTCGTCAACGAGGGCCATTAATCAAGCCGTGTAATCATTTTGCACGTGCCGCTGAGCAGAGTGAACAGAGAGAGAAGTGGACAAGTTTTCCGTTGGTTCGAGAATAAATAAGTAAGTCATGATTTTATTATGCCTATTTACATTTCTTCTTTGTCTGAAAAAATGAGTGAGATAAAACGCGAAGACGGCCAGTCTTTATCTCTTTCTATTCAACAGTTTATTTGAGGGTGCGTTCCACTTAACATCCACACACACAACGCTGGCGCAATCATTTTATCCTTATTATTTATCAAATGTTAAATAAGGAAAAACGATGCTCGTGAGCGTTGCGAGCATTAAGTGGAACACAGCCTGAGAGGAAGATAGCCGTCTTTAGAGTGATATAAAGTGCTCGCAAAAATCTGCACATTCGAGCCGATTCCTGCAGGCGCCGCTTGCTATACCCCCACTATCGCTCGACGCTCAGCGGCTTCGGCGGCCTGGCCGCTGGTCGCGCTCGCGGTGCTTATGTTTCAGGAGCGTTTCTATATCGGAACTACTGGGAGCGTACTTTTCTACAAATCATTATTAAAATGTTTTTTTATTAAATAATTTTTTTTAATCAACATTTTAAATTATTTATTGTTAATTTATTCATTATGCTCCATAACGATATTCTTATATTTTAATGTAATTGTCTAATATCTAACATAATTATGATAATATATTATATATTTCAACACACAATAGCTTTCCACATCACTCGAGAGGTACTACTGTAAGATGCGTTTTTTTAAAGTGGTTTCCCCAGTAGGCCTATTCCACTAAAAACGAGAATGAAATATATTCGGCAGGAAAACAAAGTTATATGTTATATTACAAACGGAGGATCAAAGAAAATAGAAACAGTTAAATATATTATTTTTATTTTTTGCCCGATTGTACTAAATATTGTGTATCCACAGAGATGTTGGAAGAACTAATTCGCATCAATGAGGATAATGATGTGTCGCTCAAAGTAGAACGTTCATCATTTTTTATAATTTTCATTTTAGAAAAAGAGCGTTCGCATAAATATGTGAAGCCAAACAACATCAATGAGGATAATGATGTGTCGCTCAAAGTAGAACATTCATCATTTTTTATAATTTTCATTTTAGAAAAAGAGCGTTCGCATAAATATGTGAAGCCAAACATGGAGAAAATTCGAAGACCAAAGTTCTTGAGAGATGAATACTGCGATACATTTAAAATTTTAAAAATTGATAAACGTTCTTCTTTGAGCGACGCATCATTATTCTCATTGATGCGAATTAGTTCTTCCAACATCTCTGTGGATACACAATATTTAGTAAAATTGGGCAAAAAATAAAAATAATATATTTAACTGTTTCTATTTTCTTTGATCCTCCGTTTGTAATATAACATATAACTTTGTTTTCCTGCCGAATATATTTCATTCTTATTTTTAGTGGAATAGGTCTACTGGGGAAATCACTTAAAAAAAAACGCATCTTACAGTAGTACCTCTCGGGTGATGTGGAAAGCTATTGTGTGTTGAAATATACATATATTATCATAATTATGTTATATATTAGACAATTACATTAAAATATAAGAATATTATTATGTACAATACCAAATATGTACAATACCAAAATAAGGTGTAAAATATCTCGTAAACTATTGGCTTTTTTATATCTCTAATACTTATATGTGCAGAATAATTGGAGGAATCATATCATGAAAGAAAATTCATATAATTCTATTTAAAAAAACAGATTCGATCTTTGCCTATCCTTTATGCCGCTACAAAAAAATTATTGATATCACATTATGTGCCCTTCGAAACCAAGCAACTTTTGTTTGACACTTTTTCTTCTATTATTAAAAACAAGCGAGTTACTCAGATGTTCTGTTTTAAATTCCCCTCCCTGTATATGTATATATATATATATAATATATATAAAACATCCTTAACATTAATACATTAATATGTGCCAGAATAATGTATAACATTCAAATCTCATAAAGTATTGATCTTTAATATAATATCTCAACCTTAATATTTTTGTATATAAAATAATTAGAGAAATCATAAAAAATCATATAAAAATCCATTTAAAAATGAGAAAGTGACGTTTATATATTTTTGGCTTTATATCTTATTTTAGCGCCTCCATCTACAAAATAAAAATATGATCAAAATACGTTCCCTTCAAAACCGTTCCATTTTTATTTGAAACATTTTTTTGTATTTTCAAATTTTGCTAATAATTATAATAAATCGATCACTTTATACGAATCATTCTGCATTGAACGTGTAATAGAACATTAAAATTGAGCGAAACTAGTTTCGACGTTGCAATGTTTTCATAAATCGTATGAAAATTACAAAATACAAATTAAGAACATACTACAACATATTAAACAAAGTCATAAAATAAAATGTGATAGAATCAATGTCTGACTGAAATAATTACATCCATATATTGTTATAAATGTTGCACAATACATTACGGTCTCAGATTCACGGTAGTTTTTAATCGCTCTCCTCATATCTCTTATTCAATGTAAAAGATAATATTCCAAAAATTGTTTAAAGTTCACATAAATCATTCTAATCTTCCAATAATTAATGTTAAAAAATTGTCACAGAATACATTAATTTACACTTTCCATATTGTCAACGACTAAGAAAACTATATTTTCGTCCTTAATTGTTCATAATATCGAACGTGTAAATTAATGTAATCTGCGACAATTTTTTAACATTAATTATTGGAAGAGGATGATTTATGTGAGCTTTGAATAATTTTTGGAATATTACGTTTTATATTGAACGAGAGATATGAGAAGAGCAATCATATACTACTGATGGGAATCTGAGACCGTAATGCACTGTGGAACATGTATAACATTATGGACGTAATTATTTTGATGATATATTGATTCCGTTAACTTTTCATTTTATAACTTAAAAGATTGTTTATTATGTTTTATTCTTGATTTGTATTTTGTTATTCTCATGCGACTGATGAGGACATTTTGTAACGTCGAAACTAGTTTCGCCAGAAATTTCAATGTTCTAACACGTTATATTTATTATTATTAACCGTTTATATTTATTAGTATTAATTAATATATTTATTAGTATTAACATTTTGTACTATTAACTACTCTATGGATGTTTCATTATTATTTGAATTTTTAAACCGTATTTCAATAATGAGCAGGTCATAATTTACTTAGATTTTTATTCGTACCAAAGTTTTGTATTTCTTCTTTTTCAGGTGAAGAATTTTTAATTTTTTAATTGAAATTATCTGCAGAAGGTAGTGTTTTTGTTATTGTAAATAATAAATAATGGAATACGCTCAAAAACAAAAGCACAAAAAGATTTTAAGAAAGGCTAATAAACGATTGAAACGATCGTTAACGATAATTAATAATGCTTCTCATTTGAACGCTGACACACTATCTACGGATAACAATAATTTAACTAACGCTTGCACTTCGATTGAGCAAAATAATCCTTCGTCGATTAATATTAACGATACTTTATTATGTGATTCATTATCTTCAAATGATCTTACAAATTTTGACTTTGCGGAAAAAGATGAATGCGAACTTATGATACAGTCTTCAACATTTGGGAAACAAACGAATATTAATTGTTATTCGTACTCAGAAAATATTTCTTCAAGTGATCGTAAAACGCTCGAAGAAATTTTTATATCTGCCTTAGCACAGTGGGCAATTACTGAAAACATAAATTTGTCGTCTATGGGAAAATTACTTGAAGTTTTGCGTTTGTTGCCTTCTTTAAAGAATAATTTGCCAAAGGATCCTAGAACACTTCTAAAAACACCTCGTTCATTATGCGTCAAACAGTTAAGTTCGGGTTTATACTATTACTTTGGAATTGAAAGTACATTGAATAAACTTGTAATTAAACATCGGATAAATATTCATACTAATCAAGATGTAGATCTGGCTGTAAATATTGATGGGCTTCCTATATCAAAAAGTACGAATAGTGTTTTTTGGCCAATATTATGTTCAATAAAATCTATGCCACTTCTGAAAGGAAAAGTTTTCTTAGTAGCTCTCTTTCATAGCCACCAGAAGCCAGATCCACATGAGTTTTTATCCGATTTTATTAATGAATGTATTCAGTTATCTATCAGTGGAATTAAACTTGACTCGATTTATTATAATTTTAAAGTTTCAATGTTAATCTGTGACACACCAGCGAAATCGCTTGTTCTAGCTACTAAAGGTCATTCCGGGTATTATTCGTGTCCAAAATGCACAATAGCAGGAGATATGTACAATAACGTAATTTGTTTCATTGAAACTGACTGTACTAAAAGGACTGATACTTCATTTCGAAATAAAGAACAACCTGAGCATCATGTTGGTTCAAGCAGCTTATTGAACTTACCGAATTTTGATACGATTAACAATGTTCCCGTAGACTACATGCATGCGCTTCTACTAGGTGCATGCAAAAGGCTTTTATGTCATAATCGATACGGTTGGATTTTTGGAAAACCTCCACATAAATTGCGTGCTCGAAATGTGGAAAAAATATCGCAACAGTTGTCGAGATTAAAAACATATGTTCCATGCGAATTTTCTCGTAAAACAAGACCGATAGAAGAATGTAAAAGGTACAAAGCCACAGAATTTCGTTTTTTTTTATTATACAGTGGTCCGTTAGTGTTAAAGAAAATATTACCAGCATCTATATATCATAATTTTTTAACGCTAAGTGTAGCAAGCTTAATTCTTATAAGTCCGCGTCATGCTAGTTCTGAAACATCCATTTCTTACGCTCAAGAACTCCTAAAATGTTTTATACGGAATTCAATTTGTACGGACCAGATTTCATCTCTCATAGCGTGCATTGTCTGATACATTTAAGCGATTGTGTTCGACTGTTTGGGCCGCTGGACAACTCGAGTGCGTTTGAATTTGAAAATTATCTTCAGACGTTGAAACGTTTGATTCGTAAACATGATCAACCGTTACAACAAATCATTCGACGCATTTATGAAGAACAGCATCTGTTCGAGCCGAAAAGTATAGTTCAATGCAGTACAAATTCAATGCAGTTACTAATGCCACATCATCAAGGACCGTTGATCAATGAATGTACATTTCCGCAATATAAAAAAATTAAGACCACAGATTATTGCATAAATATTGTAAAAAAGGCAGACAGATTCGTGGAGATGAATGATGGTACTATTGTAGAAGTGCACAATATTGCTTGTTACAAAAATTCAACAGTGCTATTGGGTTACACATATCGGGAACTTGGAGAGTTTTTTTAAAAAACCATGCCTATCAACGCATTTTGATATAAAAATAATAATTAAAAAAGATTCGGAGCTTAAAATTTGGAACACGAGCATGATCAATAGAAAAGTAGTTGTGTTACCATATAAAAATCAATTCGTATGTTTCCCATTGTTGCACAACTAATTCATAAGTTCGAATTGTAAAAAATGTAATTGTTATTCAATATTTTTATCATAATATATGAAATTAAATAAATATTATATAAATTAAACATTGAATATAGACAGTGTGGAAGATACTGGGCATAATGTCGTGGACAATTGTAAAATTTAATAAAGAAAATAAAGTTGAAGCTGTACCTGCGATGTGGTATAATAAAGAGAAAAATCAATGTTATTGGCCGCCCAAGAAAATAAGTCATAAAGCTGCGGAATATATAAAAAATCAACATGAACCCGATGAGTTATGGAAATTATATGACGCAACATTTCTGGGCCTTTATGGTATGTATTGAAACGATTAAAATAAATCGCTAATTTTTTTCTCACTTACATTGTTTAACGAGGAACGAGGAACATTTTTATTTATTTATTTATCAATATTGTTTTATTTACAAATTTAGATGATTTTAATTACGCTCAACATAAAGCTAAAAAAGCGGAAACAACTGATCTCTTAACCTCTAACGACGAATCACTGATTGTAAAAAAGAGACTCAGAAATTGCACTCGAAAAAAGGAAAATTCAACTTTACAAAAAGTCACTTCTACCAGTGAAACTGAGACATCTTCTGATAACGATTCGAATGAATATCCAATTGCCAATTTTGGTAATACTATAATATGTGTTTAATATTTATTTATACGCATGTTAATAAGTGTAATGTATTAATTAAATTATTGTTTACACTATTGTTTAAGTTTCCACAAACAAGAAACATGAACAAAAACAAATTGAAAAATCGAACCACAAAAGTCGTTTTGTTGAGATTGATATGACTGTATCGCCGAAAGGCGAAAAAGGGCAGTCATCAATGAAAAAACATTTTCTCGAATTTAAAGGTTTGAAATTTTTTTGTACAATATATTTATTTTTATTGGATTGCAATGCTTGAATATGATTTGTTTCATGATTTGATTACAGAATGTCAAAAACAATGTTTGAAAGACATTAACCTCCTGCATTTAAAAATAGATGCAATTTCTGAGTCATTGTCTTCATTGATGAAAACTGCATCAAATACGATTATAAAATCCATCAGCTTGCCAAGTGAGCCACTGCCAATATTGAAGTTACTTCCTATGGATTCCGAAAGATTAATTCAAGTAGAACAATGGCTACAAACCGAAGAAAACAGACAAAATTTGGTACTTTAGTAATTTCACGGAAACGACATGACGTGACTACAAAACTCTACATTTTCTTTTTTTACAGGTGGCAGAATTGAGTAGAATAGGTACTTTACAACCAACTGTAAAGGAGGTTGTAAAGAGAATTATGTATCGATTATTTGAAAATTCATTAGGCATGGAGTACTCCTGGGAAGGCAAAAAAAAGAAGAAAGTTTTTAAATTACTTTCCATTTCCTCAGTAATCATAGGTTAGTGTTTATGTTTAACACCAAATTCTAAGGAAAAAAAAACATAATAAATGAACAAGAAGAAAAGAACTCTTAATGTCAAAAAACGATATAAAGGATAGAAAGGGCATGTAAATGTCAGTTATAAAAATCGTAACATAAGAGAAATCAAGATGTACAATATATTATAATCCATAATTAAACTTGAACAATATAATTCATAATACTACATGTTTTGGCTTCTAGATTGAGCCATTTCTAGATATTCGAATGAAGGCAGTAATGTTGGAAAAAGAGGAACGTAATAATATAGAAAAATAAAGCCCCAGATACAATACGAGGGAATAGCGATAGGAATAACACGATTTTAACCTATCAGAAACTGTATATTGTGGTACATACCATTTTTGATAGATTGAAATGATGTAATTTCTATCGTTATCACTATTTCCTCGTATTGTGCCTGGGACTTAATAGCATAAATGAATTAGATTAGGTTATTATTCTTTTATATTACACGTTCCTCTTTTTTCAACATTACTGCGTTTATTCTAAAACTGTTGGTGTATGTTACTTTAAACTGGCACCTTCATAATATATGAGTCATTTTCCATGGTATTTCATTATCTTTCAATAATAAAATGTATTACTTTAAAATAGACAATTTGGCATAAGAATTCTTTTAAAATTAATACTGATCTTTTGTGATTTATTTTTAAAATATAAAAAACTGTTATAGTTTGATCTCTGACCTAGTTCAAGGTTTTGGAATGTAAGTTAACCAGTTTTCAATCACGTATATCTTCATAAGTATACGTTTACAATTTATTATTCCAATTAATATTTAATACTATAAGAAAGGATTGTTCTGATAATCAATTTCGTAATAACATTATACCAAAAAAATTTATTACGTTTATTAACATCGTATTTGATTATACGTATGTAATACTAACTCGAACATGTACTTGTATATATTCATTTCCATTTCATTATCTTTCAATAATAAAATGTATTACGTTAAAATAGTTTGGTATAAGAATTTTAAAATTAATATTGATATCTTATGGGTAGAAAGGATTCGCATGTTTTATATAGAAAAATAACCGCGATCAAATTGCTCCGTTTTGAGATATGATGTATGATTATTTAAGGACGTTCTCCGAAAAATCCATTTTCTTTAGATTTTTCTGAAACTTACAGAAAAAGCTTGTTTTAGTGTTCTGAACATATGCTTTGAAGCTCAGTACTCGTTACGGGATTAAAAATCGAGATATTCCACTTCAAAGTTGAAACATTTAACGTAGAATCCCTATCTAAAGCTTATTTGAAAGTGGTTTTTTATTCACTGTAAAAAAAGTTTTCTTTAGAATTTTTTGAAACGAAGAGACATAAAACTTCATATTACAAGGAATAATATGAAATTTTCCTGAATATGCCTTCCGGTATTCATTTTTAAGAAACCATTTAGCAAAATAAGTATCTCCGCTATGTTTTCGACCGGCGGCAATAGCGAAAGCGAGAGGGAAACAACGAAACAAGTGAAAGAACGGAGTGGTATTTAACTATTACTTTCTGTGTGTAGGGGCGATTGCGTGGACGCGAGTAAACTTTAGGTTGAGCACAACTGCAGTCGGAGAACGTCCTTAAGATACACTCTGTACAACACAGGGTGTACCAAAAGTCTGGATATAGCCAAATATCTCATAAACGATGCATTTTAGAAAAAAATGTTTCAGACATAAGTTGTAAGACTCAAAAAGACGAATTTAACGATAGTAGCTATTTGACCTAGAATGGCGTTGTCAAGGTCAATTTAATTTTTTTAAATGGAACTCTCTACTTTTTATTTCAGATTCTTGTAGGTTATGTTGAGACGTTTTTAAAACACATATCAAACTCTTTTCCGATGAGAACTTCCTGAGTTATGAGTCTTTAAAGTTTATATACCGCCGGCATTAGAATTATCCAAGATGTACCGCGTGAAGGTTGCTCGGTTGGATTTACATCTCGTGTGCGTAAGTGCACGTGTGTGTGTGTGTGTGTGTGTGTGTGTGTGTACGTGCGTGCGTCAGTGCACGTATGTGTGTGTGTGTATGTGTGTACGTGCGTGCGTCAGTGCACGTATGTGTGTGTGTGTATGTGTGTACGTGCGTGCGTCAGTGCACGTATGTGTGTGTGTGTATGTGTGTACGTGCGTGCGTCAGTGCACGTATGTGTGTGTGTGTATGTGTGTACGTGCGTGCGTAAGTGCACGTATGTGTGTGTGTGTATGTGTGTGTGCGCGCGCGCGCGCGCGTATATGAGTGAATGCACGTGTATGTGCGTGCGTGAGTGTGTGCGTGCGTGCACGTGTATGTGAGTGCGTGCTTGCGTGAGTGCACGTGTGTATGCGTGCGTGCGTGCGTGAGTGTACGTGAGTGTGTGTGTGTGTGTGTGTGTGTGTGTGTGTGTGTGTGTACATACGCGCGCGTGCGTGCGTGCGCGTGCATGAGTGCGTGCGTGCGCGTGCGTGAGTGCGTGCGTGCGCGTGCGTGCGTGCGTGCGTGCGTGTGTGTGCGTGTGTGCGTGCGTGCATGTGTGCGTGCGTGTGTGCGTGCGTGCATGTGTGCGTGCGTGAATGTGTGTGTGTGTGTACATACGCGCGCGTGAGTGCATGTGCGTGCGCGTGCGTGCGTGCGCGTGCGTGAGTGCGTGCGTGCGCGTGCGTGAGTGCATGCGTGCGCGTGCGTGCGTGCGTGCGTGCGTGTGTGTGCGTGTGTGCGTGCGTGCATGTGTGCGTGCGTGTGTGCGTGCGTGCATGTGTGCGTGCGTGAGTGTGTGTGTGTGTGCGTGTGTGAGTGTACGTGCGTGAGTGTGTGTGTTGCACACATGCGTGCATACGCACGCGCGAGCACACATACACACACACACACACACACACACACACACACACACACACACACACGTGCACTTACGCACACGAGATGTAAATCCAACTGAGCAATCTCCACGCGGTACATCTTGGATAATTCTAATGCCGGTGGTATTTGAACTTTAAAGACTCATAATTCAGCAAGTTCTCATTGGAAAAGAGTTTATGATATGTGTTTTGAAAACGTCTCAACGTAATCTACAAGAATCTGAAATAAAAAGTAGGGAATTCCATTTAAATAATTAAATTGACCTTGATGTGACTTTGACAACGCCATTCTAGGCCAAATAGGCTGCTTTCCTTTTAGGAGACATAAATCGACACAGTATAACACACTCGAACACAGTTTGCCAATGGAACGCAATATGTGCAGTGTGTGTATCATGTGTACGAACTTTTAATACCTAACCATAAAATATTTGAATTTTGATCTTAATGGACGCATAAGATTCGATTATTGCAAGGAGTGCGTTCTAATATCACTTAATTGTCTTAATTCGTCAAAATCACACTTGAATAGACTCGTAACACACTCTGACTCTCCTCCCGAGTAGAGGCAAAGTGTGTCGATTAAGTTTGAACAAAATTGTAAATGGAAAGCGACGTGTGTCGATTTGTGTCAAGTGTGTCGACTGTGTCTCCTAAAAGGAAAGCAGCCTTAGCTACTATCGTTAAATTCGTCTTTTTGAGCTTTACAACTTTTGTATGAAACAAATATTAGAATATTTTTAAGACCGCAAATGATAAACATCAACAAGAAGAAGGAAGCCAATGACGGTCAAAGCTGGATCACAATGCTTATTATAATTATATGTATGAATTTCTATACTGCGTATGTAGTCCCCCCCATATAAATCGCGACGCTGAAGTCTTCAGCTTTGACGTATATAAATTCACACATATAATTATAATAAGCATTGTGATCTAGCTTTGTCCGTCATTTGCTTCCTTCTTCTTGTTGATGTTTTGTATGAAACATTTTTTCTAAAATGCATCGTTTATGAGATATTTGGGTGTATCGAGACTTTTGGTACATCCTGTATATTACCAATAAAACTCAAGGCGAGAGTACTCATATTAACCAAGCACGCCGATGTGAGGCGAGGGGTCTGACGTTATACGTACAAGTGTTGTGTATCTATTATACATAAAATCATCAAGTTATCTTAAAGCATGGCGGCACTCAAATTCTTATCTCAAAACGCTATATCTTTTTATCTGTTGATTTTATGTGAATGTGACAATTAATGGAAACATTTGTTTAGAATTACAAGAAGTATAACATTTCAAAACGGAGCATTTTGTCCTGGGTTATTTTTCCATATGAAACATGTGGAATTTTCGTGTTTTTTTGTATATTATTTCAACGTTTATATATAAATATATATTACTTGTAAGGAAGATTTATACATATTAGTTGCTTTCCATTTATTCTGATTCTCAGATAATTCTCACTTGTGACGTCATAATTCAGTTGAATGCGCGTTCCTTTTGCATTCTGAGAAGTGAAATTCAACTGAGTTTTTACCTACAAACTGCACAAGGTCGAGACCGTGTGCTTTATTGAGTCTCGTAGACCCACTTTAAAAGTGAGGTTATAAAAACCTGTGTTGTTATTTATTAATTTTACCAAAGTAGCAAGTAGTGACGTCATTAATCTGAGTATTTTATACTCAGCTCACTTCAGACTCAATTTTACTTGGGTGTAAATGGAAAGCAATTATTGTTTATGTGCAAGTATGTTTTAATGTTCTTTTATATTTACATAATTTGTTAAAAAATTTGTAACGAATCTACGAATAGTATTACAAAAAATATTAATTTAAGGTTCCTGAATAATTGTCTTTATTTACAATAAATGACACGCAAGAAAAATTAATGAGCATTTCTCGTCTATGATGTCACAATTCCAACATGGCGGCGACCATCATTTGTAAATAAAGACAATTTGAATAAATATAAATGACTAGATCGCTTAAAAATATTTGTAAAAATGGGCGGAAACTATCCTTTCCTCCTTTGATAGTCAATAAATGGTCGTAAAAGGCACATAAAGTGAGTCTATACTCGGTCAGAAACGCACAGTTTAACAGCCGATGGAACGAGTGAAATATACGCTTTTACGTATAAAATTTCAAGATAACTGTAGTTTCCGCCTATTTTGAGGACTTTCACGAATACGAAGCAAGTCACATTTTCACAAATAAGCAAATATTAAGAAAATGGCACGCGAGAAAAATTTTGTCAAAACGTTACTTTTTCACGCCTGTTGGTTTAGCCCTCTTCCGTGGCGAAGCGCTATAATATACATACAAGCACGAGCCTATTCGTGTACTCGCTTTCGGTCCGAAAGTGAGAATACAGACATGGGCTCGTACTTGTATATGTGACTACCAGTTTTGCCAGGCCGCCGACTAATTCGGTATCGCCACCATCAACGCGCAGTTAATTCTTCAGTACTCAGGAACCTTAAAAGCAATATCAACGATTATGTTTGTTTTGTTTATAAAAAATTCTATTTTTCATTTAAAAGTTAATTTAAATAATTATATAGATTATTAAATAATTTAGAAGCATTTAGGCTAATTCTACAATGTGGTTTTTGTTTCCTGTTTCTTGCTGTTTGTTTCGCCTTGTTGATCAAAAAGACAAGAGATAAACAGCACGTAACAGGAAACAAAATCACATTGTAGAATTAAGCGTTATATATTTTCTTATTGAAAAAAATAAAAACAGATTAAAACAGACATATAAACGTTTATTTCCTTCTCGAGACCTGCAATACATATACATTCTATGAACATGAAATGGATCTTACTGGATACAATTCAAAGATACAGTGGATATAAAGTGGAAACTAATGTCCATTGTGTATCCACTGTATCTTCGAATTGACTCCAGCAGAGATTCATTTCATGTCCGGATGGAATATACATCCGTACATTCTATGTACATCATATGGATATTTGTAATGTACAGTGAAACATCCATTGAAATACCCATGTGACATACATAGGATGTGCTGATGTATATTCCATGGACATGAAATGAATCTATACTGGAGTCAATTCGAAGATACAATGGATATACATTGCAAATTAATGTCTACATGTAAGTGAATATCCACTGCATCCTCATTGTATATTCGAATTGATTCCAACATAGATCCATTTCATGTCCATAGAATATATATACATCCGCACATTCTATGTATGCCATATGGATATTTGTAATGTATTAAGAAATATCCATTGAAATATTCATATGACATACATAGGATGTGCGGATGTACATTCTATGGACATGAAATGGATCTATGCTGGAGTCAATTCGAAGGTACACTGGATATACATTGCAAATTAATATCCACATATGTAAGGATAGTGAATATCCATGGATATCCACGAGAACTTAAATTAATATCCATTGTATCCCCAGTGTATGCTCGAATTGATTCCAGCATAGATACATTTCATGTCCATAGAATGTACATCCGCACATCCTATGTATGTCATATGGATATTACAATGGATATTTCTTAATACATTACAAATATCCATATGACATACATAGATGTGCGGATGTACATTCTATGGACATGAAATGTATCTATGCTGGAATCAATTCGAGCATACACTGGGGATACAATGAATATTAATTTAAGTTCTCGTGGATATCCAATGGATATCCAATATCCATGCATGTATATACATTAAATATGCAATGTATATTTGTGTGCTATTTGGGTTACTTTTCGTGGTCATATATTATATTAGATAATATCATTTAAAGTATTAAAGGTTTAAATTATTATGTTACATTCTTAGATAATCATTTTAATTTAGAAAAGTTCAAATTTTTGGGGATAATTTTCAAAGGTTGAAATTTATTGGGTTTTCTATTTTGTGGTTAGGTAATCGTTTTAATTTAAGAAGGATCAAATTTTTGCAGTTAGTTTTCAAATATATATATATAAGAGCTGGGCCGAGAAAAAATGTCAGGCTCCACCGGTGCCGAGACCTAAACCGAGGCATCGAATCGTCCATATTAGCAATCAACCATCTCGTCGCGGTGCCATATACAGCCTGACGACAGGAACTTAGTTTATTATATTTTGCATATTTTCATTTTCTTTATTCCCTTCCTTCTCTTTATCTTCCCTTGTCTTCTCTTCTGATTCTCTTTGTCTTTTCCCTTTTCCGCTCTTCTTTGACGTTGTTTAGCGAAACGGAACCTTTCAGGCGAGATATTGTCAAACTCTATTTCCGTGCCATATGATGCAAAATAATCTCTCCTTAAAACAAAATAAAGATAAAATCCTATTATAAAAAGGAGATGTTAAATCGATACTCGAAATGTATCGGTCATCTCGAAAGTCTCGAAGTTTATTGTTGGCTCTTTTCCGCGATGCTGATTGGTTGTTTCGCGTCGCTTACTTCGTGGGCAGTTGTCATCGCAGAGATTTTGACACGCGTGAACAATTTAAATGAAAAGGTTAAAAGGTTAAAGGTTAAAGGTTATTTATAATAAGGTTAAAAGTAGACTTCGATGTTCAAGATCGTCTCGCAATCAGATAAGTTATTTATAGTAATTTTATTTATAGTTTCTAATTCTTTGCATTTTGAATCGATTCTTTGTGTAGTATTTGATTTTATTTTTAGTTAGAAAGAAAAAGAAACATATTACATTATTCTTCAAAAAAAGAGTACAGAAAGGTTTGAAGGAAGGGAAGGGAAGGAAAGGAAAGGAAAGGAAAGGAAGGAAAGGAAGGAAAAGAAGGAAAAGAAGACAAGAAGAATGATTTATACGTACACTGCAGTAGGGTATCGATAGTTAAAATTTTACAATACTATACTTACTATACTATACTTTATGACAATTTTACTCATATGTTTACAGAATTTAAAGTAGTCTTGAAACGATACAAAAATTATTTTCCATATTCGTAATGTGAGACTTGAAGAGCACAATTACATTATTCTTCAAAAAAAGAGTATAGAAAGGTTTGAAGGAAGGGAAGGAAAGGAAAGGAAGGAAAGGAAGGAAAAGAAGACAAGAAGTATGATTTATACGTACACTGCAGTAGGGTATCGATAGTTAAAATTTTAATAACTTTATGACAATTTTACTCATATGTTTACAGAATTTAAAGTAGTCTTGAAACGATACAAAAATTATTTTCCATATTCGTAATGTGAGACTTGAAGAGCACAATTACATTATTCTTCAAAAAAAGAGTACAGAAAGGTTTGAAGGAAGGGAAGGAAAGGAAAGGAAAGGAAGGAAAGGAAAGAAAAGAAGACAAGAAGTATGATTTATATGTACATTGCAGTAGGGTATCGATAGTTAAAATTTTAATAACTTTATGACAATTTAACTCATATGTTTATAGAATTTAAAGTAGTCATGAAACGATACAAAAATTACTACAGAAAAATTTAATGTGCAATCTTAATGTGTGTGATAAATT
>NW_017275758.1:0-16775 GCF_001594065.2 Cyphomyrmex costatus
GATAAATTTAAGTCGATGATTTACGATGATTGTACTTTAACTAATGTCGATCGCATGCATTATTTAAGTTCTTGTGTAGAAGGGAGTGCGCGTAATGCTCTTGACCACCTTGCAGTTACGAATAGTAACTTTGAAATAGTATGGAATATTCTCCTGTCGCGTTACGACAATAAGCGTCGTCTTATTACGACACATTTAACTTCGCTTTTCAATTTGCCAACTTGCACGTACGAGACCTCCAACAATCTTCGTAATATTCGCGATCAAACTAACAAAGCGATACAAGCTCTCAGTAATCTCGGTTGCGCTACCGAGCATTGGAGTGATTTACTTGTTTTTCTAGTGGCGCAGAAACTTGATAAGTCTTCACGGAAGGCTTGGGAACTTAAGCTTGGCGATGCCGTAGAGTATCCAAGTTATCACGAGCTTGACAGCTTCCTCGCAGCTCGCATCCGCGCACTCGATGCATTAGCACCGGCGACTCAAACCGAGAAGTCACCCCCGAATTCCAAAAAGCGAACACTCGCCTCGCATATCGCGTCCGCCGCTCCGTTTTCGTGTACACTTTGTAAGGAGAATCATTTATTATACCAATGTCCTACATTCTTAAAGCAGACTCCATCCCAGCGTTTTGAGTTTATCAAAACTCAAAAACGGTGCTCCAATTGTTTTGGTGTCAAACACTCAGTGAAAGACTGCAAAAGCACTCGCGCGTGCAAAAGGTGTAGTAAACGGCATCACACGTTATTGCATTTCGATGCCTCCGCGCCGCATGTCGAATCGGAGCAACCGTCGACAACGACTCCCGCAAGCAGTGAGAATTCGACTCATATCACGTCTCATTTAATCTCAAAAACCGTGGCACCGAAATCTCAAATCTTACTCGCGACAGCATTAATAAGAGTTTATTCCCCTCATAACCGGTTCATTACCGTGCGTGCGCTTCTTGATCAAGGATCTGTATCCACCTTTATAACCGAATCGCTTGCGCAACGCTTACGATTATCGAGGATGAATCGTTCTGTGTTCATCACAGGCATTAGCGAGATGCAGTCCGTAGCGCGTCACGCGGCCCAAATTACAATTACCCCAGCGAGCAGCGAGGGACCTGCATACACGACAACAGCGCTTATACTTCGGTCATTGACTAAATACATGCCAAGTCGCGTCCGGAGTGACTATAATTGGAAACACTTAACAGGGCTCCAACTTGCCGATCGCGACCTCATGAGTTCGGAACCAATCGATGTCATAATCGGCGCTGATCTAGTCGGGATGTTGGTTCTTGAGGGAGTCCGACAGGGTAACGAGAATAAACCCACCGCGCAAAATACGACTCTAGGTTGGATCCTCTCAGGACCAACCGCTTCGGTTCAAACTGATGAATCAAAAGGCTTCCATCTTGCACATCACGGAGTCGTTCTCGAAAGTCTCGATCGCGATCTTCGTCGCTTTTGGGAAATTGATGAGGTTCCCCAGCTGGAAATTCGAAGCCCTGAGGAGCACCAGTGCGAAGAGCACTTCCGAACAACACATTCCCGCACGCCGGAAGGACGTTACGTCGTCCGATTACCGTTTAAAAACGGACCTCCCATTTCGTTAGGTGAATCGCGTCAGAACGCCATTACCAGCCTACACCGGTTGGATCGCCGACTATGTCGAGATCCCAGAAAAGCATCCGAGTACTCTGATTTTCTAGCAGAGTACGAAACCCTCGGTCATATGACCAAAAGTTCACTCTCCGAAATTGCCAATCAAGAGCAAGCCTATTATATTCCGCATCATGCGGTCCTATGTGATAGCAGTGCTACAACCCGCCTTCGAGTCGTTTTCAATGCCTCATGCCGAACCTCAAACGGACTGTCACTCAACGACCATATGCTCATCGGCCCCAAACTTCAAAAGGATTTAGCTGCGATTCTATTGCAGTGGCGTCAATACCGTTATGTGTTTATAGTCGATATCGCCAAGATGTACCGGCAAATTCTAATCGACCCTCGGGATACCGATTACCAACGAATTGTGTGGCGACCGCATGCCACCCTCATCACGGAGTACCGTCTTCTTACAGTTACCTATGGCACAGCTGCCGCTCCCTACTTAGCCCTTCGAGTTTTGAACCAACTCATAGAAGACGAAGGAGCCGAATTACCACTCGCCGCTTACGTTCTTGGTCATCAGACTTATGTTGATGATTGCGTTTTCGGTGCAGATGATCCAACTCTCGCTCGTCAAAAACGCGATCAATTAGTCGAGTTGTTAAGAAGAGGAGGCTTTCACCTAAGAAAATGGGCGAGCAACGTAAATGATCTGATCGCTGATCTCGACCCCACCGATCACGGTTTAGCAACTCATAAATTTCTGCAGAACAATGAGAGCCTTAAAGTATTAGGAATAATCTGGAATCCTAAATTAGACATTTTCCAATTTCGTGTAACTTTACCAGCATCAACCGATAAAACTAAACGAGCCATTATGTCGACTATCGCGAAGTTTTTCGACCCATTAGGATGGGCGACTCCCGTTATTATTATCGCAAAAATATTCATGCAAAAATTGTGGGCCCTTCAATGTGAGTGGGACGAAGAAATCCCTCGCCAACATCTTAAGGAGTGGTCCGACTACCACGAATTACTTTCGCATCTCAATGATTTGAGTATTCCGCGCTGGACTACATCGGTATCCAACGCAAGACACATAGCCTTGCATGGATTTTCCGACACTTCGACGTCAGCCTTCGCCGCGGTAGTGTATCTCCGGACCGTGGATCAAAACAGTTTAATTACCGTCTCCCTTTTAATCGCTAAATCTAGGGTGGCACCGCTTAAAACGCTAAGCGTTCCGCGATTAGAGTTATCCGCTGCCGTGCTACTAGCACGCTTAATTCATTACACCCACACATCGCTCTAACTCCCAAATCTCGAGTGTCATTGCTGGACGGACTCCACTATCACTCTAGCCTGATTAAATCAGTCACCGTCCAGATGGGAGACGTTCGTCGCCAATCGGGTTTCGACTGTCCAATATCTTCTCCCAGGAGTTCCTTGGCATCATGTCCCGACGCAAAACAATCCCGCTGATTGCGCATCACGCGGTCTAAATCCCAACGTGTTCAAGAAACATGACTTGTGGTGGAAAGGCCCTCCATGGCTGCAAAACCCTCCCGAGTCATGGCCAGAATCACGCCATTCGATACCGTCCGATGTGACTCTCGAACAACGATCAGATCCTCCAGTCTTGTCATTACTCGCCTCCCCATCATGGGATCTCGAAACGCGGTATTCTTCATGGCCAAAATTGCTACGGGTCACCGCTTACCTGTACCGCTTTATCACGCGACTTCGTGCCCCTAACAAAACAAAACCTCATATCAATACGTTACTCCCCGAAGAAATTCAGAAAGCTAAGAGTCATTGGCTCAAAAGGATGCAGTCGGATAAGTTCCCAAAAGAGATCGCAGCTCTAAGCAAGCAGCGTCCATTACCAAAAGGCAGCGCCCTGTCATCCCTCAACCCTTACTATGATGAAGAGGGACTCCTTCGAATTCGAGGAAGACTCCGTCGATCAAGCCTACCAGGCACAGCAAAGAATCCCATTGTCTTGCGCGCACATCCGCTTGTCGCACTCCTTATCAGGCATCATCACTTAAGAATGATGCATGCCGGCTCTCAATTATCGCTCACATCATTGCGAGCTGAGTTTTGGATTCTACGGTCTCGCGCTACCGTTCGATTCGTTCTTTACAAGTGCATCCAATGCACGCGTGAACGCGCCGAGAAACCAGTCGAACTCATGGGCGACCTCCCGGCTGAGAGAGTCAATCGTGCCGCTCGCGCATTTGCGCATACCGGTGTCGATTATGCAGGTCCCATCAATGTCCGAGTGAAATCCGGGCGAGGACATAGGTCGCAAAAGGCATATATCGCGCTGTTCGTGTGTCTCACAACCAAGGCTCTGCATGTGGAGCTTGTCAGCGATTATACGTCCTCTGCCTTTATTGCCGCATATCAGCGATTTGTGTCCCGTCGCGGACAACCGAACTCAATGTATTCCGATAACGGCACAACCTTCCACGGCGCCAATCGAGAATTATTCGATGCCCATGCGAGGGCAATTCGCGATCCGAATTTTCGAAACCATCTTGCGACCGACAAAACCGAGTGGCATACCCCCCGCAGCACCGCACTTTGGCGGTTTATGGGAGGCCGGCGTTAAAAGCGTTAAACATCACCTAAGACGTTGCATCGGTCGATACACCCTAACCTACGAGGAAATGTCGACACTTCTCTGTCGGATCGAGGCATGCCTCAATTCGCGTCCGATAGCCCCAGTTTCCAATAATCTCGACGATTATCATGCGATCACACCCGGTCATTTTTTGATAGGAACTCCCATCCTAGCTCCGGCTGAACCTAGTGTGCTTAATTTAAAGGAGAACCGATTGTCGCGCTGGCAAATGGTTCAACGCATAGCGGAAGAATTTTGGAGGTCTTGGTCAAGGGATTACTTGCATACCCTTCAACAGCGTCCAAAATGGCGCACCGTCCTGCGGCTTGCTAAGGTTGGTCAAATCGTCTTAGTGCGTAACGAGTTAGCGCCCCCGAGTCATTGGGAACTCGGGCGTATCATAAGGTGTCATCCTGGAAACGATGAGCTGACTCGTGTCGTGACTGTAAAAACCAGTCGTTCAGAATACAAACGGCCAACAGCGAAACTTTGTTTTCTACCCGTTGACCTTAATACCGAGGAAGAAAAGGATTCTGCCATGGCGGGCGGAATTCCCATGTAACGCTTGTAATCGAGTATGTTAATATTTAAGCTCTATTGTAAGGCGCACCGTCACTTTAATTTGTCAACGGCCGAGACGAGGCCTACGACCATTGTTTAGCAGCAGTTTGCTAACAATATCTGATAATACATGTCTACAATTTGTTGCCAATCTGCAATCAAAAATGTTCGACAGGCTCTGCACCTAGTCTGTTTTCACAGGCTTTACTATCAGGACCTTCATCTTGATAACATATGTCCCCAGAAAGTAAAATGTTAGCAGAATGTCGTTAACGACATTAATAATGTCGTTAATGTCGTTTTATCGCTTCTTCAAAGATGCTCCATTTCTCAATCGAACAAAGCGTCGGATTTTTTATCGATGTATATGGAAATTCGAATCCCATTCGGTCTTTATTTTTTCCTTAATAAAGTTGAAGTTAAAAATGTAAATAATTCAATTTTTCATTTTATTTTGTTGTACTATCTTAATTTTGCAACTAAATTATTTTAAATTTACTCCATTTAGCCATATAAGAAACTAGTTCCCGGCTGTTTATTTGAGTATTGGATAAAAACAGAGTGTTTTTTGTAAAAACACAGCGCCATAACTCACTTCACTAATTGCTTTTACTTTTATTATAAATTTCTGTTAATATAATGCGATTTTATCAAGATGTGTAGTCGGCGACGACTCATTTCTATCTGCTAACGCTCAGTCGGCCGTTTCGGCAACTCTGGCAATCGCGTGATACTCACACATACATGCTACAAGAGGAGTGACTTATATGTATGTGTTCCCCTCATACACTCGTTCATGCTCTCACTTATTCTACGCGCGACTCATTGTTTTGCTTTCCTTTAATGTGAATACAGTCAAATGTATAATATATTTCAACACGCCTCCTTACATTTGTACTATATTCTTTACCTTCCTCTTTTTTTATTATTATTTCATACAACATTTAAGTTAAATCTAAATTTTTCAAATTTCTCCTTACAGAGTGCTTTAGTAAAAATATCCGCAACATTCTCATTCGAGTCTATTTTATGAACATCAATCAGTTTTTCTTTTACACTCTCATGTACAAAATGATAATGTATCTCAATGTGTTTAGAATTTCTCGTAAAATTACCATTATTAGCAATATTTATTGCCCCTGAATTATCTTCTTAAATTTTTATCGGTTCCTTTATATCTATGTCGAATATTTTTACTAATTCTCTTATATACTTTATCTCGCTTACTACTTCAGATAATGCTACATACTCTGCATATGTCGAAGCTTTGGTTATACACTTTTGTTTTCTTGATTTCCAATCAATTACATTTCCAAATAATTTTATTGCGTATCCTGACGTAGAGTTCCGATCAGTATTGTCGCCTGCCCAATCAGCATCAACATAACAATTTATAATATCGCAATTTTCATTTTTTTTATAACGTAAAACTAAATCTTTCGTTAAATACAGATATTTCAAAATTCGCAAGGCATATTTCCAATGCGTTTCATTATAATTATTTTGATATCTACTAAGATAATTGACGCTGTAACTTATATCTGGTCTCGTACTTGAACTAATGTATAGCAAAGCACCTATTAAATTTCTATATTTTATGTTTGACTCGCAGCTTTCAGCCTTTCCAAGTTTTAAATTTGCTTCCATTGGAGTACTATACAATTTACTATTTTGAATTTTATACTTATCGGCTAGTGACTCTATATATTTCATTTGACTTATGTTAGAGTGAGTTCTTTTTTTCGATAATTATAATCTATATTTATTCCAAGATACTCTTTGACTTCTCCTAACTCTTTCATTTTAAATCTATCTGTCAAGAGTTTCTTAATACTTAATATTTTTTCCTTGCTTTTACTACAAATTAATAAATCATCTACGTAAATCAAAACATAAATTTCATCATTCTCTTTTCCTTTTTTATATAAACAGAGATCTACATTACTTCTTTTAAAACGAACTTTTGTAATGCACTCATCAAAACACTCATACCAGTCTCTAGGACTCTCTCAATCCATACAACGCTTTTGACAATTTGTATACTCTATTCGTGCCGTCTTCGTAACCTTTTGGTTGATGGACATATACCTCCGATTTTACTTTTCCGTTTAAAAATGCAGTTTCTACATCCATTTGTTCGATTTTTAAACTATTTTTACAACAATAAGAAAGCAAAATTTTTAACGTTTGATTTTTTGCTACTGGAGCGTATATGTCCTCAATTACATCAGTTTGTTGGAAGCCCCTTACAACTAGCCTAGCTTTATATCTATCATCTGATTTTTTTGTATATACCCATTTAACGTCTAAAAATTTTTTTCCTTTTACTTCCCTTATAGAAAAGTAATACTAAAAGTACTAAAAAAAATTTCAGTAATAAATTACTGCAAATACTGGCAGTATTATTTTGGTGAGTACTTCGATAATACTGGGTAGTACTAAATTACTAGAAATATATATTTTCAGTAATTGAGTACTACCCAGTATTACCGAAGTACTCGCCAAAATAATAGAATGCCAGTATTTGCAGTAATTTATTACTGAAATTTTTTAGTACGTTCAGTACTATTATTTTGTAATATAGTACTGAGAGCACTAAAGAATATTCAGTAATAAATGATTGCGAATACTGGCAGGATTATTTTCGTGGAGTAATATTAAGTACTACTGGATAATATATGTATAAACTGATTGTGAGATCAGTACATAATAAATAACTATATATTATATATATATACTATTAGTATATTATTGTATATAATTATTTATTAATATAATTAATTACATAATATACGTACGTATTATATACTATACAATTTTTTACTTTATTTTATTATATAATATATATATTTTTTTTTGAAAAATTGAAAATAAAATATTTGCAATTTTCATTATAATTTGCATTATAATTGCAATTAAGTATAATTAAAATTATCAAAAATCCCTCTCTAAATAAATTTAGTAAATCATTAGTAAAGATAAAATTAATAGAAAATTAATAAGAATGATAAGATTAGTAAAAATCATTAGTTAAGATAAAAAACTATTTGAAGGTTCGTAACGCTCTTATAGGCTGAATCTTCCTTTCTTTAATATTAATCATTGTTGTTATTGATGAATTACTGGTTCCACTTTCTTTTGATTATTTTGTTTGTTTCACCATGTATTAGATTTATTATTTAATTTACTTTTCATTGCTTTGAAAATTTCTGCTATTGCAGCTTTGTGTAATGGTCCTTCTTTGGGACAATCAAATTCTTTTAGAATATACTCTGTGGGAATTAAAAATAATCATTATTATAAAATAGAAAGTTCTTGAAAATAAAGAGAATGTTAATTAGAATTTCAACTTGTAAAATAATCAGTATATAGTAGTATCTTACCCGTCACTGCCCTCTTCACTTGAAGATTCAACTCTGATTTGACTTTCACATCTTCTGTATGGAATTTACCTTTTCCTCGAAAGAAATTGCTCGTTAATCCAGTCATACTGGAATTGGCCATTTCCTCATCTGTGAAAACAAGATCCATAACAGAAGCTGTGAATAGAGATAGCTTGCTGCGACTGAGTCTTTTTAACTTTTCGGTCTGTACATATCTACCCGCAAAATCTGTAATGTCTTCCTATATAAATAGAAATAAAGAAAATAGAATATAAAATAGAAATAAAGAAAAATGTATATTTTAAAAAGATATAATATTTTTATAAATATATAAGTATATCTGAAGCGCGCAAAATAAATATTAGCTACCTCTACTATAGCGGTAGTTAATATAATGGTTGATTTATCCAGAAACTGCTCTGCAGCTGGTTGCTGTATATCAGCAAATAATATCTGTTGCGATGATGAATTTTGAAAGCCAAAGTATAATTACTAATCAAATCTTGATATAATCATCGTTTAAGACCGACCACACATGTTTAAACAAATTTGTCAAATATGCTTGTACAAGCTGCTATAGTGGAATTTTATTTGAACGTGTGTGTCAAAAATGTGCAAATCGAAATAACTGCAGTTTTCTGACACACACATTCAAATAAATTTGCACAAGTAGTTTGCACAAGAATATTTGACAAATTATTTGCTTGAACGTATGTGGTGACATAAAACAAAATCATGAATAATATTTCAATAATGTTACGTTGATTTAATGTTTACTATAACTTCAAATTCTTGAAAAATCTACGTGTGGTACCAAGTTTTTGTTTCTGTTTCTGAGTTTACCTGCAGTTAAAAGTTACACAGTATAAAAAGAATACAGTAGGAATATAGGCATATAATAAGACAATAACAGCTAACACACAAATTAAGACTACTTCAATATATCTTGAGCTTAATAAAGTAAAAGTATCTAACATGGTGTTTATAATAGAATCTATCAATAATCACGAAACATTTTGTATTATTTAGCAAACATTAGAAAAATTTTACTCAATTACGTTTTTTAGTTCAATATATTTAGCTAAAGGATAAATACAATAAAGAATAAGATTTCACACTATTATCGCCTTAGATATGTTTATTAAGCATTCTCTGTGACATAAATGAGACCTTGGTAACACATTGCTTATCAAAGTCAGTCTAGCTTTATCGTAAACCTTTATTAAAATCAAAATGGTGTTCCTATTATTACTCCTTATTAAAAAGAGTGTTAAATACGAATTAATTATTAACAATTCATAAAAACCTTGTTATTAATAACTGTATCATAGTCGTGCTGAAGTTTATCTACATCAAGAACTTTTATGATAAAGCTCTTCTCTGCGTGGATGTTGGAGTAATTGTTCTGAATTAAAAAATAGATTTATATTGAATATCGATTATTTAATATTTTAACATACATCTAGGGTAGGAGTACCGGCCACTACAAATATTTTTAGGGATTTTTTGTGTCTACATATGATCAATGACGATACCAAATAGTAATTTGTCTATTTTAGCAACATTTGAAATAATGTGTGTTTCTTCACGTTTCAATAAAATAAAGTTCACGGTGAATGAAAGACGAAAACCGGTACTAAGGTGACCAAAATCGGTACTTCTACCCTATATACCTATACAGAGCTGACATTTTGCGCGCTCAGACATGATGATATGACAATTAGTGAAAGTGCTTCAGGGCCCTTTCAGATATAATATGCAATATTTTTATTATTATTAATATGTAATATTTTTATTTTTATTAAATTCCATATGGAATCTATTTATATATTATGTACGCATAATTATTATGCATTCGTAATGTATAAATAGATTACGTATGGGATCAAGAACAATTCTTAATAAAAATATTATTGCATATTTATGATAATTTTGAAGTTGCTGAGAGGGTCCTGAAACACCCCTTCATCAATTGTCACATTATCTTACCTAAGCGAGCAAAATGTCAGCTCTGTGATTAGAGAATTTTAATTAATTTATTAATTTAAAAACTATTGCAGCTTCGACGATTTAGTATTAGATTTATTTTGTCTCAAAATTACTTTAGGAATCTACAGTGAGCAGGTGGTCGTGAAATACCTTGTACACTACACACACACACGCACACGCACGCACGCACACAAACACACATACACACAAAAGAAATAACAAATAAAGTTTATTGTCATCGTATAAAAAGATTTACCTCGCCCTGTGTTTTAACAACTTCCAAAGTAGTTCCAGCAATGTTACTAATATTATTTTCTTTTTGTTCATTTTTATTTGAGTAACTTCGTTTCTCATTATTATTAGTGTTGTCACTACTTACGTTCTTCTTATTGCTTTGACCAGTTTTAATACACAGAGAATCAATGTTTCTGCGCAATCTATCCATATTTTTAAATATAGTTGATGACAAACCAGTCATTTTATGTAAATCTAGAATTAAACCAAAAGAACGGACAATAAGATGTAAAATAAATAGTTACAGGCGTTACAGCAGTTATTTACATTTCACAAGACCTTTTACCTTCATTAATAGTTCTTAATACTCGTAATCTTGCATTATCTTGTCTTAGTTTTTTGTTATCCATTTTCAAAGTATTTATTAAAAAAAATCCATTAGTTTAATTTTAGTCCATTTAAACATGGAACCGTCTTCGTCATTCTCCTCATCATCACTGCTTATTAAATCAATCTAGAAATAGATAAAAATCCTAAAGTAAGACTTATTAAATTAAATTATATAATAATTCTTTGATAATAAAAACTCCCGTACAATTCAAAATTAACTTGGAAAGAAAAAAGGCACTAGGAGTTAAGCGCAGATAACTTTACGCAAACGCTGATTTTTATCAAGCAAAACTTATTTATTACACAAATTATTCTAATTGTACCCTTTTTCTTTCCAAGTTAATTATTAAATTAATTTTATTAAATTAATTTTATAAATTGTGCTTTCTTGAAAAAAACATGAACGGAGGAAGAATAAAAAAATGCATATTTAATTTTAAATATTTAAAGTTTTGCGTACGCAAAAAATGTAGTATTTTTCTCCAAATACATAAGACAATATTAAATGTACCTGAGAAGATTTCTTAACAAAATTTGTTGATAAATTTTCAATTTGCGACTGAAGTAAAGCTCGAGTATTTCCGACATTTGATGGTTCAGTCTTTTTCCGCTTTTTTTATTTAATATGCGACTTGAGCGAAGCTTGAGTCTTTTCAACATTTGATGGTTCTATCTTCTTTCGCTTTTTTGATGATTCATCAGACTCCTGTTATAGATGAAAGAGAAAGAGAGAGAGAAGATTATATAGAGAACATATTTTATACAAAGTTTACAAGAATAACAAGTCTTATATTTATACCAAATAAAAGAGAAAGCTTACAAGCATTACTATTACGATAACATAACAAGCTGTATATAGTTTCAAATATAAATGATTAAAAAGAAGAATATATAACTATTACTAAAAAACATATTATTGCAGATACTGACACTGTCATGTTCTGATGAGTTGAGATTAAGCATATGGCTTTGATCAGAGCCTGATGATCTGTTGCAAAGTATACGTCTTTCCTCTCGAGAAGGATTAGGTACACCAAAAAGTTCAATATTTTTGACGTGTTGGCACATATCAGTAAATACTAAAAATCGACACTTATTTTATACTTAAATATTCATTTACAGAATGTAGGGAAGAGTTGTTAAATGAAAATTACTTAAAACAGAGTTGGGAACATTGCTTATTAAAAAAAGTAACATAAGATAAAAATGTCAAAATGATAATAGCTTAAATTAATTTTTGCAGTAATACATTTTTAGTCATACCAATTATTAATTTTATTAAAATCAATTAGTAGTTTAACATTAATACCATTTTTTTTGTAATAAAATTGATGGTAAGTGAGATTTAATATGGAAACCAGATAGATTTTATAAGATTATTAAATGTTATTTGCATTAAGATATAACCTGTTAAATTCTTGTGTATACATTATGTATTACTCGTTTCTCATTTACCGTAAAACGGGGTTATTTCGCTCATGTAGGGTAAAGTCGCTCAACGGTAACCTTTCTTTCAAAATTTAAATATCACTGTTTCTAGAGAGAAAAATCTAAGATTTTCAACTGTTTTTATTAATAGAAGTGTCAAAGTGAATTTTGAATGTATTTTGAAGCAGAATTATCGGTAAGTTTTAATAAAAATAGTTATTGTTTATAAATACCTATTTTGCACATTAAACAAGTAGTGTGCAATAGTCGGTTATATAACTTTATTTAATAAATTTTGTGTCAAATGCACCTATAAATCTATTTTCTTATGTCTCTGACATGATTATAACCTGATAATAACCTGACAAAACTAAATGGATTTTGAAAAAAATCATTTTTTCAAAAAATTTGAATTTTGTAGGGTTATTTCGCTCATGGGACGAATATATAAAAGGAAGGCGGATTCGTCAGCATACTTCAAGTATTCAACAGAACAACTAGAAAATGCAATCGCAAAATGTAGAAAAGGTGAAAGATCAATTAGAAAAATTGCAGAAGAGTACGAAGTTCCATTTTCTACCATAAGAGACAAATTAAAAAATAAACATGTTAAAAAACATGGCCATCCTTGCGAATTATCGAGTACCGAAGAAACGACAGTTGTCGAAGCTTTGAAAACTGCTGGATCTTGGGGATTTCCTTTGACAGTTCATGACCTCCGCAACATTGTACAAATGTACTTGACTCAATTAAAACGTCAAACTCGCTTCAAAAATAATAGGCCAGGTCGAGATTGGGTGGCATCATTTTTTAAACGTCATGCCGATTTGTCTTTACGCTTAAGCGAAAATATTAAAAGATGCAGAGCTAAAGTTGATGACAAAATTATCAACAACTATTTTGATAATTTAGAAATCTCCCTAAATGGGATTCCTCCATCAAATATCATTAATTACGATGAAACCAATTTCTCAGATGATCCTGGAAGCGTTGAAGTCATCGTGAAAAGAGGTACAAACCATCCAGAGCGAATAATTGATTCTTCTAAATCCTCCACAAGCGTTATGTTCGCTGCAACTGGGGATGGTATATTGCTTCCTCCTTATACGGTCTACAAGGCGAAGAATCTTTATCCTACATGGGTTGAAGGAGGAATTACAGGTGCGCGGTACAACCGAAACGAAAGCGGATGGTTCGACATGAACATTTTTGAAGATTGGTTTATGACAATATGTTTACCTTTTTTAAAAAAGCTTCCTGGTAAAAAAGCTCTAATCGGTGATAATCTACCTAGTCACATTTCTCAGATGGTAATTTCTCAATGTCAAGAAAATGATATTGGTTTCATCTTATTGCCACCTAATTCAACTCACCTTACCCAACCATTGGACGTCGCTGTATTTCGATCGTTGAAGAACAGTTGGAGAAATGTATTGAATATATGGAAGAGTAAAAACCGTGGAGTAATACCGAAAGCACTTTTTCCAAGCCTTTTGAAATCTGCAGTTGAACAAGTTGGCGAGAAAATGATGGTGAACATCAAGTCTGGATTTAAGGCCTGCGGTATCATACCACTTGCTAGAGAATCTGTTTTAAAGAAGTTACTAAATGCAGACAAAAGTAAGCAAAACTCTGCTGTTGTACTTGATACATTCATCTCTTATCTGGAAACAAAAAGATCTGAAACATCATCAGATAAACGTTCGAGTCGTAGCAGTAATAAACTCAAAATTGAGCCTGGGAACAGCGTGAGTATCGAGGATGTGGATTCTTTCAAGAAAAGTGAGCTGGAAAAGGGAAAGGAAAAGAAAAAACGTGGGAGACCAACAAAAATACTCGTTGAAAATGAGAATGCCGAATCTTTGGATGAAGTGAAAGAAAAAAGGCGACCGGGTAGGCCTGAGAAAAATCGTTGAATCCGATGAGAGTGATTATGAAGATGACTTCAATGCTATCGTTGCCAATGACAGTAAGGATAAATCAAAAATTGAATTGATTTTGAAAGACAAGGATTTTGTGTCAATAAAATCAACATCCGGAGAAGACTCAAAGAAAAAATTACGAGTAGGACAAATAGTCACCGATATTGATGAAAATGTTTTTGAGATCGAATTTCTTGAAAAGAAAGAAAAAAAGAATATTCATTTTGTTTTTCCACTTGTGCCTGATGTACAAAACATAGAAAGAAAAGAAATCATTTCTAAACTAGAATTGAAATGTAAGACTAAAGAAAGATATTATTTTTCTAATTTGTAAACCGTTTATGACTACGGTTGTATTGTGAATAAATTCTAATAAATATAAAATACAAAATGTCAAAAAATATTTATTTTATTGATTTTGAATGTTATTTATATCTTATTTCTTTGCCAATGATTCTATAAAATGATTGCATTTCGTAAATAAATATATTTTACCTTTTAATGAAAGTTGAGCGAAATAACCCCTCATTAAGGGGTAAATTCGCTCACTGCATAAAGATAGGTACATAAATAATTTTATACAATATATAATAATTTTTTCAGGTTTTAATATGAAAGAGGAAGAGTTAGAGATTATATATTTTCAGTATCAATATTTAATTTACCTTTTACCCATAGTTTTTTTTCAAAAAACTATAAAATTTGAGCGAAATAACCCCGTTTTACGGTATTTTATATTTTTGTCAATAAATGTAAGTTATATTAAATAAAAATAAAAAATATTATTAAACGAGAAAAATAGATTTAGACAATCAGGTACACTTGGCAACTCTCTTCTATATATTAAATTATGTTAAAAATATTACTTACTTCCCAGAGATCTCACCCTTACAACCAAGTCCTCCCAAATAATACTCTTCTTCTTAATAATTTTTTCCATCATTTGGGCACATTTAATATCTTCTCCTTTGGGCCATCGAATGATCACCTCAGAGTCTAGGAGGTGACTCGAGGAGACTGAGTTTCCTTTAGTATTATTTTCCTCCTTTAGCCAGGCTTGAAAGCCTACTTGAACAGGTTTATGTCTCTCATTTATAAACTGCACGACGAGACACTTTTCATCCGACAGTTTATTTTGCATAACTTTAACTTGTTTAACACTTATTTGCACTCTTAAAATTTTCACGATGCGATAGAACTTCTTCTTCTTAAATAATGGCTCCTGCCTTCCAAAAATGAGCGAAGGCAATATGGCTAGATCACGTCCAATGCACAATAAAAACAAAAGTGAAGCAATGCCCGCGAACATGGCGTTACCCAAACGGACACCGAGCGCCTGCGTCTACGACGTCGTCACGCCGAAAACACGCGCGTTATTTGTAAAAAAAACAAAATAACTTCTTATAGGTCAATAATAAGAATGTTGCCAGCCCAGTACATCACACTTAAGCCAGCGGTACACGATGCTTGTTTTCCTGCTGGATTGCTAGCTGGATCAAATTCTTACCATCGAATTGGCTGCGATACTGTCACTGTTAGCACGGTGCTTGCCACAGCCAAAACAGTATGGCAAGATTTTAATCCAGCTAGCGATCCAGCAAGAAAACAAGCATCGTGTGCCGCTGACTTTAGATGATAACTCTGTGGTGGCAATTGTTCAAATTATTTCCAGTTATAAAAATAAATTCGATCTGCGCATGATCGAATAGCATATGGTGCACAGTGTGCAGTAATTACAGTACCGTATACGTAAAAACGGCATGTTCGGGCCTTATATGGGGCAATATTCTAATATCTCCCGCTAACATTAGCAAGCTGTACGAGTCTGAAGGAATCAACTCCAAATTTAAATAATAAAATTACAAGTTAATAGTTTTTTTTTTTATAAAAAGAAATGTCACATCGAGGTCCATATAAACAATATCTCCGAAATTTAAATATTCCTATCCCCGACACTACTCTTCGTCGTCGACAGCATGAGGTTAACCAACACAATGAGGTTAATAAATATTCTTAGATTTTCCTGTAATGTTAAAATAGATTATCAAATTATCTATCAATTAATAATGCGTCGATGTGATGTTAGTTTTGATATTTCCCTGGAAAAAATGTTTTATACAATTATATAAAATTATATGTCATTTTGTATAATATATTGTGTATATATATATATATAGACACATTTTTTATATAATTTTCAACTAATATTGTGGAAAATTTTATGATTTTTAAACTTTAAAAACCCAAAATTATTCACAAAATGCATTCAGCAGTAAAAGTATATAATTTAAAAAAATAATATTTGATCTCGTAATTTAACTTGACGTAATTTATGTTAATGTGATTTAACATATGTGATGCTATATATGTATAAATAACTGTCATAGTAGTTATTTACAAATATACATGATATATGATATGTATATATGATATTTCTTATGTGTTTCATTAACAATTATTTTAAAAAATTTATCTATTATATTTAATTACAACAATATTGATTTTTGGTAAAAATGTAGATTAGGGGAGCCTCCCCCAATGACCTTGATCTTGACATATGTTATCAAGGTCATGACCCTGAGTGACCTTGAGGAAGTTTTAACCGTCGGACCTAACTCGTTAAAAAGTTATTAACAAAAAA
>NW_017275758.1:16980-26162 GCF_001594065.2 Cyphomyrmex costatus
GACGGTGTGGGTGCGGCGGGGTGGCCGAAGGCCGTCCCCTTGCACCCGCCCGTGTGTGTGTGTGTGTGTGTTCGTAAGTGAGATTAATAAATTCATGCAAATGCATTTTTAACGTTTGTAAAGCGTCTTACTTGCGTCGAGGTAATCTGACTGACTAATTGAAACATATCGATCGAAACTATTCACAACGACTGAAAAACTCAAAACAAAGATATATCAATATAAAATTTTTGGAAGTTTATCCAAAAGTAGTCACAGTGTGTACTGTGACTACTTTTGGATAAACTTCCAAAAATTTTATATTGATATATCTTTGTTTTGAGTTTTTCAGTCGTTGTGAATAGTTTCGATCGATATGTTTCAATTAGTCAGTCAGATTACCTCGACGCAAGTAAGACGCTTTACAAACGTTAAAAATGCATTTGCATGAATTTATTAATCTCACTTACGAACACACACACACACACACACACACTCAAGGTCACTCAGGGTCATGACCTTGACAACATATGTCAAGATCAAGGTCATTGGGGGAGGCTCCCCTAATCTACATTTTTACCTGATTTTTTAATATTGATTTTTTTTTAATGTTTCTTTTTATATATTATATAAAATTAAGGAAATTGTATTTTTCTTACAGCTAAAAAAATTTTATTTTATTTATTCAATTAATTATCATTTAATTACATCGCAGAAATTTATAATTTTTTGGGAATGCAATATTAATGATATATTATAATACGTTATTTAAAATAAAATTAATAAATGTAATAAAATTTTGTATGATTATGTTATATATATTATTGTTTATAGAAATTGATGAAAAAACTTTCTTTTAGCATGCATTATCGAATAATGATAACATTAATGAAGTCATGGACTGGAATTCTACAACTGCTACATATTTTGACAGCAGAGAGAATTCGGAATGCTCTTCAAATAGCGATGAGGAATTCATCACCTTTGAGCAAAGTGAAGAAAGATTGCATTTTACAATGCAAAAACGCGATCATTACAGTAATGAAGACAATAATGAAGGAAATATTCAAAGTAATGAATGTGCAAGCCTATATAATAATGAAGACAGTAATGAAGGAAATATTCAAAGTAATGAATGTGCAAGCCTATACAATAATAGTGACTACAGTGTCGTTGATTTTATAGAAGGTAGTAGCACCTCTGATGATGATGGCAGTGTGTACGAAGATTTTGTGAATGATAAAAGCATATTTCAAGCAGAAAATCTCGAACGTATTAACTTAGATAGGAAACCCTTATATGAGGGTTGTGGCATTACAAAAGAAGAGAGTTATTAATTATGACTTATGCTATGCGTTTTGGACTCTCTGATATTGCTCTTCAATCTCTCATAGATCTGATAGATTGTCACCTTCCAAGACAAGAACATAAGTCATTATATTTATTCATTCAAAAATTTCCTAAGCCACCTAATATAATAACACATTTCTTTTGCTCTGGTTGCAAGAGTATAGTTAATTTCTCAGACGAAAGTGAAATCATTATTTGCAGTTGTGGATTGAACTGTATAATGGATGATTTAAAACGGCAACAATGTTTTTTTATTCAAATTCCATTACAAGATCAGTTGATTCGGCTACTTCAAGATGACCATATACATTCTATGCTTCAAGAGGGACTTATAAGTGGCCAAAGCGATGTTCACAGTGGCGAAGTATATAAAAGATTAATACAAGATAGTATTATTTCAATGAAAGATCTCACATTACAGTGGAACACTGATGGAGTACAAATTTTTAAGTCATCTAAAGTAAGTTTGTGGCCTATTCAGGTAGCTATAAATAATTTACCTTTTCAAACTCGTAAAGAAAATATTTTACTCTGCGGATTATGGTACGGATCTAAACCTGAAATGAATATATTCTTGAAACCATTTGTTGAAGAACTAAGTATGCTACATAATGAAGGATTGGAGTATGTCATTCCAGGCTCTGAAAACAAAGCTAAAATAAAAATTCACACTCTCGTAGCCTCAGTTGATTCTCAAGCAAGACCAATGCTCCAAAAAATAAAAACATTTCGAGGTAAACAAGGATGTTCTTTTTGTCTAAATGAAGGAGAGGAGTGTGAAGTTGGTCGTGGGAAAGCAAGGGTTTATCGTGATGATATAGGACAATTGCGAACTCATGAACAGCATGTGCAAGATACCAAAACTGTCATGGAAACTGGAAAGGTTAAAAATGGAATAAAGGATGCATCTATCCTTCTTCTGCTACCTTTATTTAATATAATAACATCTTTTGTGCCTGATTATATGCATTGTATTTTACTTGGTGTTGTAAAAACTATGGTTCAATGGTGGAAAAATGGAGAAAATAAGAAGGAACCTTTCTATATCGGATCAGATATTAAAATGAAAAAAATTGATGCTATCCTTTGTTCTATTAAGCCACCAAGTGAAATTACTAGAACTCCTAGGTCCATTACGGAATGTAAATTATGGAAGGCTTCTGAATGGAAAAACTTTTTATTGTATTACTCTTTGCCGTGTTTACATGGGGTAGGAATGCCAAAAAAATATGTCGATCATTGGTTTCTCCTTGTTTGTAGTTTACATATTTTCCTACATGAGAAAATTACACCAACAAATTTTTCTATTGCAAAAAGATGTATAAGACAATTTGTTTTAAGTATAGAAGATGTATATAATGCACCTCAGCTTATGAAATTCAACATTCATTTACTTCTCCATATTCCTAAAAGTGTGAAACAGTTTGGAGGTTTGTGGGCTGTATCTTGCTTTCCATATGAACATTACAATGGTATATTAGCTAAGATGTTTCGGAGTTCTCAAGCAGTACCCCAGCAAATTTGTAAATTTTATTTAAGACTACAATCTCTTAAAGAAAAGGGTACAGAAGTTTTCTCATCAAATAATAATAATGCATTATTTGCCAAATCTTTGTACGAAGCATTGACTTTTCGGAAGCTTACATCTAGTAATTGCATAGCATATGGTGATCACATACGATTATTTGGTAAGCCGGATTATATTACGTTAACGTTAACTCAAAAAGTTGTTGTGGAAAACTTTTTAAAGGAACAGATACAAAATCAGCAAATTTGCTCGTTTCGTAGATTTATTTACAAAAATATTCTATTTCATGTAGAGGGATATGAACGTATGAGAAGACGCATTAATAATATTGTTTACTTGCAAAATAAAACAGTGGTCTCTATATCACATATACTTATAGTTAAGATTCTTCAATCCAATCATATGAAATGCATTTTGTTAGGTACACGTCTTCACTTACTAATAAATGATACTATTTGTAAAAATCGTTCAATCAATGTGTTACGTCCAGATGATTCTCACGATTCTTTCTTCCGGAAAGGTCTACAAGTGACGAGATAGCGAGACAATAAATAAATAACCGATAGTCCGGCTGTCGGCTTACCAAAAACTTAAACAAAAGTACTCGCTATCCCGCCATAAAATTTATCTCAAGACAATTTATTTACGAGCGTACGTGCACGAATTGTGGGAACACGAATTATCTCCTCGAAGTCTCAGCTAGGAAAAGTAATAAATATACATTCTACTGTCACCGAAAACAGTAAGGCCATTCACTCTACTATCAGCCAAACTGCGGATGATTCTCACAAGTTGCGCTCGTAAAAATTAAAATCTGTCATACAGCGAGCCTTGCGAGGAAGGGTGCACGTGCATCTACTCGATGCGGCCCCTCACGTACTTTAAACAAGATAAGGCCAATAAACTTAAGATAGCGGTGACATCGGTCAAACTCCTTCCCGCCCACAAGACGCATCTTAACTCCCAACCAATCCTAGGGCTAGAAAATTTAGCCCTTTGTTTTACCGATAAATTCCTCCTCCCATCAGAGCCCGACAAAATCAGGGGGAATCAGTATAAAAACCCCGATTTTTGGGAGCTCGCGGCAGTTCATCGCAGTTTTCCGAGGCGTCAAGGGCAATTGTCCGTGTCGTAAGACCGAGTCGATTGTCTGAGACGCATCTTGGAGCGAGTCAAGTTGTCCGTGTGTCAGTTTGTCGGACGGTCTCTTGGACGTTCCTCAATTTTGTCCGAACGGTGCAGTGACGGGGTGGTTGCGCAGTTCACTACCGGAGCTGTCTATTGGATCGGCTGCTCGCGAGGCCCAGCAAACATCTCGACAGTCAAGTCGATCAACCCACGCTAACTACAACAGTGAGACTGGACCATCGCCATTGACAGTAAGCCTGCACTTATATTATACAAATCGAGTAAATTTACTATCAAACTCGATTTTCATTTATTAGTGGAACATACCACCGCAGACGGGGCAACCCCTCGCTGTTCCACTGGGACTGAGCACCCGACTCGCCGCACTGCCCAGATACCCCCTCTTACTGTCCAAGACCGGGGAACTGAAAATCAGACTCAGCCAGAAATTCCTCCACCCCTCGACGTTTCTTACTCCCCCGTTTCAAGTCCTTTATCCCTCTTAAATGATCTCCTAGATCTTCTTCCTTCTCCTCCTCCTTTCCTCGCAGATTCATTCCAGGAAGATCCTCCACTTCCTTCATATCCTTCTTCTGATGAAGAACCACTAGACCTTACAGTTCCAAGATCCTCCTCTATTCTTCCTGAATCCCCTCCGTGCTTGATCCGAAACCCGAATGACATACAAGGTTACCTTGTCGCTGTAACCCAAACCTGTCCTGACTGTAGAGTCGTGGTCTACATCCCGGGTATCAACCATCCCTTTTCCACTCCGATCGCCACTCTCCTAGCAATACGTCCTTCCTCCTTGGGACCTCCCCCACCAACTCTTCACAATCTCTAACCAATTCACCACACACTTACACGCATATGTACTCTATATATTAATTTAGAAGTTACAATAAATTAAATATGTTAATTATATCATTAATCTATAACCTATATGTAATTATTTTATTTCATATAATAAATAATATTTCGATGTTCTTATTATATTAAAGATTACGATTGTGATTTTGATTTAAAAGCAACCTTCCCCGCATTCCAACCGTCATCCCCGAGATCGCACTCGGTCCATATCCCTGGCTATAAGGATTGAGTTCCTTGGCCTAAATTTAAAGGACCAACGGGCGTACGGTTCGGGATAAGAGTCATAGTGTGCCGTATACAAGTATTATAGTATGGCACACTGACCTAATTCCGTACCCTTTCTAGTGCGTCCGACTGTCTCTCGTAACCCTCCGCAGGGCGAGACGAACGGAGACACATCTGGTGTCAGTTACGTTCTTCCGAGGCCTCCTCCTTAACCCAGAACTTCCCACGTAATAAAAATCCTGAGGCTTGGACGTAACAAATGTCTCTTCTAACATTTTCTGTAGTATCATGGAAATGACTTCTGAATGTGTGGTTATTTTTCCCGAAATGATACAATGCAAATGCGTTGTAATGCCATACGATAGCAAACTATGCGTATATCCTCTAGTTAATTCTTTTGAAAGAGACTAACACAGGTAATATATAACAGATAAAATTTTTCAACAAATAATATTTCAAGTATAATAACAGTTAAAAATAAGAGTATAACGAAAGTAAAATTTTATTTTTATTATATTTATCTTCGATATCTGAATTTATATATAGTACATATGTACTTCTGTCTTAATATTCTTCAATTCTGAATATGTTTGTTACTACATAATGTATTGTTTTAGCCCAAGAGAAATACATTTTACAAATCCAATAAAAAATATATATATAAGTAAAGCTATAGGACATTTTATGTTTCCATAAAAATTAATCCCGTCCTTTAATTCAATCTTTAATCCATATATTGTATTATAAAATTGATTATTCAGCTTTAAATTATTGATTACATATTTAATTATTTAATTATTATTTTATATTATATATTAGGTTTATATTTTTATATATTATAGTTTATACATTTATTATCTCAAAAAATTGTACTATAAATATACTGTAGAGATAGGTTATAATATATTCAAAAATTTAGGAGGTACAAAAATAGGTAAAAAATATATAAGTTTAGTATTTCAGTATTTACCCCAATAGTTGGATATCATTTTCGCCAGTACTTAAGTACTGCAACAGTACTAAAACAAGAAATAAATTACTAGGGAAACTACTTACTTATCCTATTAGTATTTCATACCAGAATTTAACTACTGTATCACACAGTACTTCAGTATTTTACTATTACATAAGCAAGTATTGAAATACTCAGTACTTCAAATCTCAGAACGAATTACTAAAATTATTCATAGATCAGTAATTGAACTACTAGAGTACAAGAATGAAGTACTAACTGCCAGTAATAAATTTCAATATTTCAGTAATAAATTACTAACCAACCAGTAATACTTTTCTATAAGGGTTTGTTTACTAATTTCCAAGTTTCATTCTTAATTATACAATCTATTTCTTGATTCATTGCTATTTCCCAATTTTTAATGTCATCGCTATTTATCGTCTCCTCAAATGTATAAGGCGTGTCTACCCTACAATAATTTACAGAAATATTATTTGAACTATTTTCTGGATATCTTATTGGACTTTTCCTATCGCGTGTAGATCTGCGAGGAATTTTTGAACTTACATTTTCTTTATCAATTTTAACTTCATCGTCTTCGTCCGTGCTTTCAAAAACGCTATCATTTAAATTGTTTTCGTGATCACTATCTTCTCCTCTACTTAACTCGAGAGTCGAAGTAGAAGGAAATAAATAAGCGGGTTCATCTTCATCAAGGTTAATATACTTTATGTTTTTTTCGACAATATCCACGTGTCGCGTAACTATTATTCGGTTATTTACCAGCACTCTATAGCCAACATCACTATAGCCTAACAGAATCCCCATATCTGCTTTCTTATCCCATTTAGATAATCTTTTCTGTTCTGGTTTTCTAACAAAGACTTTACTCCCGTACAATTTTAAATGACTAACGTTCGATCTTTTTCTAAAAAATATTTCATACGGCGTTTTCTTTTCAATCGTGTTTGCTAATGAGCAATTTTTTAAATACGTCGAAGCACGTAATTATTTCTGGCCAATATTCTTTATATACTTGTGCCTCATCTAATAGGCAACGCGCCATATCCATTATTGTTCTATAAAACCGTTCCGCAGTACCGTTTAATTCATGCACGTACACTGGACAATTATTTATAAAAATACCTTTATTTTTTGCATATTTGTAAAAACGATTGTTTAAGTATTCTTTACCATTATCACATCTTATTTTCTTTACTCGCTTTTCAGTTAAATTTTCTACTTCATTTATATAATTTACCATAGAGTCAAATACTTCGTCCTTGGACTTTATACAGTAAACTTTAGCTATCTTACTATAATCAACAATAAAAGAAACGAAATATCTTTCACCGTTTGGACCGGCGGTTTTAAAGCTGCCGCATACATCCGTATGTATAATTTCTAAAATATCGTTTGCCTTTGATCTATTATTTTGAAACGGTAAATTATGCATTTTATTTTCTATACAAGTTTTACACTTCATAAATTCGGTTTCAAGTTTATCCGGTATGCCCTCTAGCAATTGTTGTGAACATAATATATTTAAATAGCCCAAGTTTACATGACCTAAGATTCTATGCCATCTTTCCTTTTGAGTTATCTTATTATTATTATTATTTCGCTCGGTATTTGTTAGAAAGATGCGTATTCAAGACGCTCATTCATTGGATAACAGGAACCAATGAACGTATACACTTTAGTCGTGTACTTAATGCACTCTTTATTTTTATTTGTCCAGTAGTTGGTAGTGCTGAGCTGGCGTCTCTTTCGTTTGTTGTTCACTGGTCTGCCTTTTTCGGCTAATATATATTTCGGTCGCTTCTTACGATAGTTTCCTTTTTGTATCGCTACGGGTGTGTAAATACATGCGTTAATCTAATCAGTATCTTCGAGTACATTCATTAATCCATTCCAACAGTATTATATACCCAAGTTTTATTACATTCTACTTCACTTTTCATTTTAAGTACTTGATTTTCTTTGTAAGCTACAGCAATAATTTTTCCTTTTTTGTCAATTATTTTTACAGTATTTTCTTTAGCAACAATCATATTCTCATCTATTAATTTTCCAAAACTTATCAAATTAGCATTCATTTCTTTAGCATAAAATACATTACTTATATTTACTTTATTATTTGTTCCAAAAGCATTAAAATAGCTTACTACATTTCCGATTTTAGTTGCCTTAATATGTCTATTATCGCCCAAATAAATGTTAACCGGTTTTTCAAGTACAATCGATTTCTCAAAATATCTATCATCGTTCACTATGTGATCAGTACACCCGCTATCGAGTAACCATTCTATTTCAGAATTACGTAACCTGTCACCGTCGTCGCTGGTGTACATCGTGTGCGCCGTTGCTATCCAGGCGCTGATTCCTGAGCTGTTCTGCTCGTGTGTAGTGCTTGTCCCAGGCTGCTGGCGGTAGTTCCCGCGCCCTCTATTGAAGTTGCCTCTTCTTCCTCTTCTGTTGCTGCGACCACGTGTTGAGCCTCGCCATGTTCCACCGCTTTGTGCTGTTTGGCCGCCATCATGGCACTCTCTTGTGAAATGCCCGGTTTTGCCACATTTGTAACAATTTCCTTTCGTTGTTACAAAAGCATTCGATCTTCTTCCTGGATGATTGTTTTGATTCTTAATTTCAGCCATTTTTATTTTATTTTTTACATAGTCTGCTGTCTGATCTTCAACTTTTAACGTATCAATTAAATCGCCAATATAACTGTATGATTCTGGCAATGTGTTAAGCATATAATTTAGCTTTTCTTTCTCACTTATTTGAGCACCTGCAGCTTTTAACTCATTCACGGATTTTTCAAAATCATTGAAAAAAGACGCCGTTTCACTATAATTATTCAGTCTCATTTTTTGCAGTCTGTTTCTGCACACAATTTGTAGCGCTGTGAATTCTTTCAAATACATGCCGTCTAATTTCCTCATTATTCCATAAGCTGTCGTTTCTTGCATACAAACTCTAGCTGCTTATTTGAAATGGAGCTATATATTATATTTATAGCTTTTAAATCATGTTCATCCCATATGGGTTCATCTGTAGTGGCCTTTTCTCTCGTTAGCACTATATCACATTTTTTCATTTTCATAAACATTGTTATCCGTTTCTTCCACATAGCATAGTCCT
>NW_017275758.1:27659-36179 GCF_001594065.2 Cyphomyrmex costatus
TATATAGCTCGAGGAAAGCAATATTCTTTAATGTTAAATATTTATAAAAAAACGAACGAGGATGAAACTGAAATAATTAATTTACTTATAATTTTAAATTTGACCTTCTGGGTCGTTTGCACGATTGTATTAGTGATGATACATCCACAGAGATTTCAGAAGTAGTATTTTGCATCATCGAGGATAACGATGCATCATTTTCAAAACGGAAAAACGTTTATGTTTAAAAGATGCATCGTTATCCTCGATGATGCGAACTACTACGTCTAAAATCTTTGTGGATGTATCATTACTAGTACAATCGTGCAAACGACTCAGAAGGTCAAATTTAAGATTTCAAGAAAATTAATTATTCCCGTTTCATCCTCGTTCGTTTTTTAAATAAATATTTAACATTAAAGAATATTACTTTCTTCGAGCTATATACTTAATCAGCTTTTCGTTATTTTTTTTTAATGGAATAGGCCTACTGGGGAAACCATTTTAAAAAAACGCGTCAACAATAGTATCTCAGAGGTGATGTGGAAAACTGTTGATCAATATTGTAATTATCATACTGTAATAATTGTCAAAATTATATTATTATAGAATATATACATAATATGCTAATAATAAAAAAATTTGTTTAAATAATCACGTAGAAAAAAAATATTTTAATGATATTTGTCGGAAGGTGTACTCCCAGCATACTGGAAAGTATCGCGACGCTCCTGAGGCACAGCGTCACGTGAGCGGTCGGCGGCTCGGCCGCGGAGGCTCGAGTGGTAGTGGGGAGACAGTAGGCGTCGCCTCAGAAATCGGCCCGAAATGTGCAACTAATTCCGAGCACTGGATTACTCACTACAGATGATAATATATCTAGGGCATATATGGATTGGTTAAAATACACAAAATTATTTTCCCATTAAGAATTACAGTTTCATCTATTAATAGCCCTTTATACAATTTATCATTATTTTTACATAAGATTATAAATGACTGTATACATGTGGCTCCAAGTTTCATCAAAAATAGTTCTGATTTAATAGATAAATTGAAAAATGTAAAATTAGACTCTAATTCTTTGTTGGTGTCCTTGAATGTGGTTTCCCTTTTCACAAATATACCTATAGATTTGGCATCTGATAGCGTTGTAAAGAGATGGGATTCCATATCCAAGAAAACAAAGATCCCGTTAAATGAATTCATGATTGCTTTCAAACTAGTTTTAAATTCAACTTTTTTCATTTTTAATAAAAAGTTTTACAAACAAATTTCTCGTACCCCTGTGGGATCGCCATTATCACCGATAGTTGCAGATATGGTTATGCAGGATTTCGAAGAAAATGCTATTAGTCTTTTACCTATTAATCTTAATTTTTATTATCGCTATGTTGATGACATTATTTTAGCAGCTCCTGAAAAAATCAATGACATTTTGAATATTTTTAACTCATTACACACAAGGCTTAAATTTACTATGGAAATTGGCAATGAAGGAAAGATTAGTTTTTTGGATACTTTGATTATAGTTAAAGAAGACGGTGTGATATTTGACGCTTATCGTAAGTCTACTTTTTTAGGCAGATTCCTTAATTTTCACTCACATCATCCATTGTGTCACAAAAGAGGAGTAATTTATGGTATCGTTGACAAAATAATTCGATTATGTCATCCAAAGTTTCAAAATAATAATTTGACTGATGCTATTTATAACTTCTTACAAAATGGATATCCACTTGAATTTATTTTCACAACAATAAAAAATAGACTAAAATTCCACATTAATAAAATTAATTCTTCTAATAATAATAATGGTTTGAAAATATTTTTTGCTATACCGTTTGTCAATTCTGTCTCTGATAAATTTAAACCGATTGCCAACATTTTTACTTGCAAACTGGCGTATACCATACCTAATACACTAAAAAACTTCATAAAAAGAGGCAAGGATAAATTAGAATACACACACAACCAAAATGTGGTATATAAAATTTTCTGTGACAACTGTGATGCAAGTTATGTTGGCCAGACAAGAGACAATTGAAAACAAGAATACATGAACATTCTTCGGATATTAATAAAACTTCTAAATCTCCATCCATAATATCTAATCATAGAATAGAAAAAATCATGATTTTAATTGGAGTAAAGTTGAAATTTTAGATATGGAACCGTCTTATAAGAAAAGATTGATATCCGAAATGGTTCATATAAAGAAACAAACACATGGCATAAATAAACAAAATGATACCGAGTCATTGCCAGATTGTTATACTAACATGATACATTCTCTTTCCACCTCTTAATTTTTCCCTTCCTCTGTCCTTTCCTGAGGTCTCTGCCTACTCATTTCTTATTTTTATTTCAAGTAGTACAGTCGATTTTTATAACTGTAAATTAGACTAATTTATTTTATTTTATTTTATTTCAATAATGGATCTAAACATACTGGATTTTTATACTGGACTATACATTTATTACATTTCTGTTAAGGTAACAGTATATACAATTTACTTCTTCATAATTAAGTTTTTAAATTTATATACTTTTTTGTCAATAGATTTATATAACTCATGCGAAACTAATCACTAAGGAAGATCCATATTCAATTATACACATTTAATTTTATATTTATGACTCGTTAATTATTCAATTATACACATTTAATTTTATATTTGTGACTCGTTAATTTTATTATAATTATACACATGTAATTTTATTATTGTTGATTCGTTAATTCTATTATACACACTTAATTTTAAATTTAACATTGCAAATGACCCGATCGGTGTCGAAACGTATATGCGAATTCTTACTTGCGAATTTTACTCTGTTTGTTTAATGTATTGCGATTTTGAGTAAATTACATTTATATATCTTTTTTAAAAAATTATTGGCTCTTTTCTCTTATTTTTAATCAACTTATTTTATGTGTCTTATTTTTAAATATTCGTCATACCAGTCAGCAGTCGGGGGGGGGGGGGGAAAAATAATTTTAATTAAAATATATATTTCAAATATATTGTATAAGTATTTATTATGAGATGAGAGGTACAGCGGAAAGCGGAAGCAATTCGAAAATCGGCCGAAAGTTACATACACTTTACGTATGTTCACTTTGTACTCTGGCAACTTTAACAATTAACAGTTACTTTTCGTGGTAATATATTACAGTTCAACTCGTGATAATACTGCGACAGTTTTTTTAAATATACGTCATATCGGTCAGTAGTCGGTAGTATTTAAAATAATAATTTTATTTAATATGTATATTTAAATGATGACTACACTGTTTATCGGTGAGCAGGGTGAGGGGGGGACGTGCGACTCGCGTCCGCTCTTCCACATCAAAACAATCCCCAAGGCTGCTTTCACTAACCGTATAATATTAACGCGTCAATTTTAGAACAACATATTCATTTTTTATTCGTTAACGCAATCGCATATAATGAAACAAAATTATTAAATAAATGTAAAACAGTTACTTTTCGTGGTAATATATTATGCACTGTGCGGTGTTGTGAGGGGAAAGCGAAAGCTAGACGTAAACGATTCGAAAATCAACAGAAAATTGCACTGCCCCCCTCACCTCATCGCTTCGCGTGGAATACAAATGCCCCATGTCAGTCGAATGGCATTGTTCTGCTCGCGGAGCGGTGAGGTGAGGTGGATAGCGGAAGCTAGACAAAGGCGATTCTAAAATCAGCCTATAGTTGCACTGTCCCCCTCACCGCTTCGCGTGCAATCGTAATGTCCCATGACAGTCGAATGGCATTGTTCTGCGCGCGGAACGGTAAGGTGAGGGGAACAGCGGAAGCTAGACGGAGGCGATCGAAAATCAGCCAAAAGTTGCATTATCCCCCTCACCGCTCCTCGTGCGGTCGAAATGCCCCATGACAGTCGAATGGCATTGTTTTTTTCTGTAGTGCGATAATTAATATACAATTTGGTCCTGTAAAAAACTATTTAAAAAATGAAGGGCTAAGTATCAGTTATGTAATTAATTCTTTAAAGAATTAAACGTTCTTTATTACTTTCATTTTTAAAAAATTTAAAACGGATGTTTTTATTAAAAAAAGATATTTTAAAATAAAAAGTTATTTAAAACTAAATAAAATATGTTTTTAAAATTTCTCATTTTAAATATTCGTCGTACCAATCAGCAGTCGGGTTATTATTTTAATTAATATTTTAAGGTCCGGTAGGTCGAAGATGGTGTTTCACTGCGAGTGAAAGGTGAGAGAGAATGTTAAAAAGTTGTAATAACGAAAAAGAGTGAATTACGGCGAAAGATAGGAGTTGTGGGGGTGGGTGGTGGGGGAGGTGGAGGAGCGGATGGAAGATGAATGAGGCCATAGTATCTCTCACAAGTAAACCTACCTAAGTGTTAATCTCCGATTTTGCTGCGCTTTGGATATGTTATAGAACATGAAAAACTAAGAGACACGTATTTTTTTATAGCTGCGGTAAAACGCTTTTAGGGGGTGAAACAGCCCCCCCAAAATTGGGGCGAAAGTGGAAAAATGGCGATATCTTTGAGGATAGTGAAGCGATTTTAATGATTTTTGGTAGAAAAGTATCTTTCGGTAGAAGGCGAATATCGGCCTCGACATCTTGGAGGGGAGATGAAAATTAGGTGGTAGACTATCCCCAAAATGACTACTTTTATTGTGAAAAAAATCAGTTTTCATCCGATCGAAACAAAAGCTATTAAAACATGAAGAGGAAAGTTAATTAAGGAACACGTATATTTTATTATTTTGTTTATATAAATAATTGGGGAAGAAAAAAAACGTATAGTTAAAAATTATAGTTTTCAAAAGTTTTTTACGCGCTATGTCAAACGAGCGAATTTAGAGGTAATTACCCCCTCCCCTCAATTATCTATAAAAATAAAATAATGAAATATACGTGTCCTTTAATTAACTTGCTCTTCATGTTTTAATAGATTTTGTTTCCATCGGATGAAAACTGATTTTTTTCATAATAAAAGCAGTCATTTTGGGGGTAGTTTACCACCTAATTTTCATCCCCCCCTCCAAGATGTCTAGGCCGATATTCGTCTTCTACCGAAAGATACTTTTCTACCAAAAATCATTAAAATCGCTTCACTATCCTCAAAGATATCGCCATTTTTCCACTTTCGCCCCAATTTTGGAGGGGCTGTTTCGTCCCCTAAAAGCGTTTTACCGCAGCTATAAAAAAATACGTGTTTCTTAGGTTTTTATGTTCTATAACATATCCAAAGCGCAGCAAAATCGGAGATTAACACTTAAGTAGGTTTATTTGTCAGTTTTTGAACATGGCCGAAGACACTACCGCGTCTCCTGATAGTTTAAAAATGTATGTGGGCGCACCGCGCCCTCATCGCCGCTCATGGCCTCATTGGGTGCGTTCAGCGGACTCAACAGTTGAGTTAGCGCTCCCTATTATTGGTGTACTCTTTTAGATCATCCAATCAGAATTTTAGATCTAGAAGGATACACCAATAACAGCGAGCGCTCACTCAACTGTTAAATCCGCTGAACGCACCCATTGCCAGTGGTCATTGCGGCTGGATGACTTGGCTGGGTACGATGCGTTTTAGGGACGCATCGTTACATACTAACAAGCATTTGGAACAGTTTGCTGCAGAACCGTATATGCATAAAAAATTATGTAATCATATTTTAAGCGTCTTTATGATAAAATTGTTATTAGATAAATCTCTTTATACATATGATTATGTATAAACTATTCAAATTTGTCCCGATAGGTATTCATCGGTTTAAATTATGTTATTATAAGTTTTCGTGATGAAATTGGGCAATACATATTCTTTTATATTCTTTTATAAAACACGATAAAAATGATTAAAAAATTGAATATCGTTTATAGGTACTATGACCGTACTTGTGAAAAACGGCACAACTTTGTCACTTCATCCGTTGCTCTATTTACGCGATAGCTCAAAAGGATGGACAATTATATAAATAGCAAAAGTGCGGTTCTTCCTTCAAATTTTATGTGCTGCGATATTCGAGCCGTACTAATTTCGTTGGGCGCCAGGCACGAGAGAGCGTGCCACTTTTCGCACTAAATTTTAAGATGTTACGCTCGGACAAAGAAATTACAGAGCAACGGAATTCGCGACGGACAAGATCGGCTAGCACAGCCAACGGAGTTGGCAGAGGGGAGTGGTTCGCGGTAAGCGGGAAACAATGTCGGAGAACGAGGTAGAGGCTGACAGAAATAATCAGACAGAAATTAATATTAATAATAACAAAGAATTTCCAATTTATTCCATTCGCGTCGATACATGAGTTGAAGCGATTTACAGAATCCCGCGGTCGCGCGTCGACGACAAGTTTACTTTATTACAGAAAGAACGATGGCAAGGTTGTCGACGGCGGTACTTAGAAATGTTCGACTCTAAGAACTTCCAGCAAACCGACAGCCTAATGCTGAGCGGTGACACGCGGCTCGACTCTAATCTTAAACAAACCGGAATCTCAACAATTCATACGAACAATTCGACTTGGCAGTGACACGGGCGAGCAATAACGACAATCCTGAGTTCACAAATTCTTACGCTCGAGCGGACGGCACGCGTTCATCGACAGAAACAATGGCGTTACAGTTTGCCGGTACGACATCGGCCGAATCAAATCCGCGTAAATTCTTACACGCGATCCGCTCGAGACGCTCACAAAGTGTTACGCGATCGGTGGCTTTACAAGAAAATCGGAATGACGCTCGCCTCACCAAGATATTCCTCATCAGCCGCTTCCTTCAAAAGTCTGCACGAGAGCCGATAGCAGTGCTCGTCTTCGACGAATATTCTCGAAATTCCTGACAACTTATGGGCGAGATCCTGCGTCCTTTCTAGGAGTCCGTCACTGCACAAGTGCCGATCGGAAGTTTCCGCGGATTCACGCAGGCTGTCAGGCCCTCTCTTATCGGGCCTCTGCTTGCTCTAATTGGCTCGCCGCGACCGCGTGACCCCGCGACGAATCCCGCGGGTCCTTGCGTGTCGCGTATTCTTAAGCGCTGTGGCGCGCATTTCCAAAAGACGGAAAATGCTTTCTGGTCGCTCGACGATCTTCTCATGATCGTTGTGGGATACGGCGCTTCGGCGGATGTCCTGCCTGTGAGTCCGTTCCCAGCTGACGTCTCTCTCCAAGGCGTCTGCAATGAGAGTGCGATAATCCACCAAATAATAGCGACATTAGTAACAAATATGAAATAATACGACCTGCGTGTAACGCGCTTCTCATAACTTCAGCCAAACTCTTCATACAGCCATCTCTCGATCGTAGGAGGCGACGTCTTCTCTCTTCCAGCGATAGGTGAGGCGACCGAACACAAGAATACAGCGTAGCCACCGGCTCTGATCGTGAATTACCGGCAAAATCCGAGCTCAGGTCGTCTTAATATTAACTAAAACTTAACTAAATAGGGACAAGAAGAAGAAAGAAAGAAAGAAAATAATAATGTCGCACATTCACTTGTGCGCTCGCCCGTTGACCCTAAAGGACCCAGGATCTCGCATTGTGCTGCTTTTCCGAGTGACTGACAAAATGTCACGTCACAGTACATATGTGTTTGACCCATGGTACCCAAGGCATGGTGTACCTTGGGGTCATTTCTAAAAATTTCTCTTCGATTTTTATATTTAAGAAACTAATCAATATTTATGAAAACTGCTCAATAAATCTTAGAATATACATTATCCTTTAACAAATAATCCGGTAAATGAACGTTTTCGCCTCAGAATTATTGAATAGTCATAGATTGCCTTGAAATTTTTACAGGTGTTAGAGAATAGCACAAGGAACAAAAGTGACCCAGTGCCGACGTCCGCTTTTTCTTTAGGGGTGGTTCCCCCCCCTTTTTGGGGGTTGAATTTTTTTTTGCCAAAATAACCCCGGGAATCAATAAAGAGATTAATTTTAAGTAAAAAATGTAGTATGAACTTTTCTTTGTAAACCAATACTTTTCGAGTTAATAAGGTAAATGTCCCAGTTTGCGACCATGACCCTGTTTGTGACCACTTTAAGACTTATATGTAATTAATCAGAAATTTCAAGTAATTTATGTCTGAAAACAATATTTATTACGTTTTTCAATTAATAATCCATCGTTTTGATATGTGATGTAGTGATATTTGGTAAACAGATAACTCATGAAAATGTGAAATAAGGTGCCCGTATCGTCATTAAGTGCAGATCGAGCACGTTGTTGTCGCCACGTTGGTAGACATGGCGTTTGTCACGGCAAAGTCATAGCTGTGTCATATTGTCGTAGACAAACGTTCATAAACAGTTTTTGTGATAAAGTTTTAGTGAACAAGTGAATAAATATTGTGCTATGTGTGAATTCTGAAAAAGGTTGGTAATTTTGAGTATATAAGTGAATATGACAAATCGGTTCAATAAAACATGCATGTTTCTATCTGTGATTGTCTCAAGAGAACTAGCTATAACATTAAATTTCGTTGCTTTTTTCAAAAAGATAACAATTAATACTCATCTCCATATGTTTCTAAACACGTATGAG
>NW_017275758.1:36708-37947 GCF_001594065.2 Cyphomyrmex costatus
CTACGTATGAATAATTTACGTTCAGTATGAAATCGCAAAGTACTGAAATTTAAATGTTTAACATGAAATTGCGGGAAAACAAAGAAAATTTCGTGGAAAACTTATTGAATCTTTTTCAATCTACTTGAAAAGAGCTTCAAAATGAGCACTTATACAAGTTGATTGTACAAAAAATGACGGAGATATGATAGAAATAAGAGTAGTATCAATATTTTTCAGCATAAAAATTCTCAACAATACCCCCACCATTACCACCAAAATCAAAATTGGACGTAATCATGCTACAGTTCCCTTCACTTGAGTACTATCATTGTGCTCCAGCAGTTTTGAACGTTTTAAATGCCTGGTTTAGAAAAAAAGTTTGATTGAATAAAGAGACATTTTTTTTAAATTCAACAAAAATTTCTTTTTTTTTTTAGATTCCTCAAAAACTGAAGTAGATACGAAAAAATAACAAGTATAACAATAGTTTGGATTTTTAATGTACTATAAGTTCCTTTATTTGTTTTCTGTAGCATTAAAACTCGCTGAGTTGTGAACATTTAAAGTTTGCATGTTACAGTGAAAGTCCTCTTTCCGTATCCCTTTAAACGACAGAATTTTAAAAATAAGAATTTTAAATAAGTTTTAATTCATGAGAGCTTATAGCTACGAAAATTCCCAACAAAATCGTTTTTTAATGGACTCTGTAGCTCAAAAATTGACCGAGTTATCGTAAGAAAACCTAAAAATTTTTCTGAGCAACTTTCGGAGCATGTTACGAACTCGACGTAGGTATGCATTATATGTACACTCGCATGCAAAAAAAGCGGTACACTGAAAAATTAGGAAAAATTTACCAAATTTCAAGTGATCATAACTTGGTAAATAATAAAGATAAAAATATGTTTAAAAAAGGAAAATAAAGCTTGAAGTGTCCACTTTAAGAATATTTGAACGGCAATTATAAGCGGTAATTTTTTTCAAAATGGCGGATTACAAAATGAGAAGATGTAAAATTTGTAATCAAAGGTGCGAGTTTGCGACGATCCACGGCGTGAATCAGGTATCGCAGCTCAATGGGACAAAATGCACATGAAAATATGGACTTTTATCTTTAAAATGCTTTTTTACGGAGTTTGATACGATCATTTTTCACTGAGTTATTCCAAATTTAAGGTATCGCTGTCATTAGCACAAATTATGGCTGTAATTCATGTCAATATGAACTGCATCGAGTTTGACAGGTCGGAATTGAAT
>NW_017275758.1:39578-47299 GCF_001594065.2 Cyphomyrmex costatus
TATATATATACATATATGTATATATTATATGTATTATCTAATTTTTTTGTAAGGGTTGCTAGCAAGGGGTTGTTTTTATAAGGGGTATTTGTCAAATTGGGGTAGCAACGTTCACAATTAACACAAAATTGTATTTTGAACCGCGCAATAATTAATAAAAGCACTTTTAAAACTTTTCAAGCTGTTTTTTCTTCAAATTTTGTCTTAAGCAGCAATCCAGGGGTTGATTTTTAAGGGTTGAAATGTTGTAATACATCTCAAATCATACCTACAACATAAAAATACTTTACTTGACATATTTCAATGGGGTTTCAAACTATTAAATGCTTCAATCCTCAGTTTTTTCATTTTTTATAAATAAGGGTAGTTTTCACCCCCAAAAAACAAAAAGCGGACATTGGCATAGGGTCACTTTTGAAGTAGAGGGTATCACGAGCTTAACCCTAAATTTTCATGTAAATCGATGACTATTCAAAAAATTCTAAGATTTTTTAATATTTTACGTTCATTTACTGGACTAAAAAGACTCATTTCGGAAATGATCCACATACACAGACAAAAGAATAGTTTAAATTTACAAACAGACACTGACCTACTTAACAAGGCATATGACTGTTTACTTACCAGCATTTAACTTCTAAATCTATGACACATGTATTGAAATCACATACTTTCATCACGTATGTTCACATTATCATATCAGCTCATGACCACGCAACATATCAATTTTATTCCTACTCATCAATACAATTCTGTATCATGTAAGTTTGTACATTTTATCTTCTAATAACATCTTATAAATTCATATTAACACAATATTACATTACTTTTCATATCATTTCTAATACTCTCACAATTATACACTTTCACAATTTTGTTATATATTACATTATTATTACATTTTATACAACACTCTACAACAATCAGTATGAACATCACTTATTTATATATTGTATTCAACAACAATTCTACACAATATTATTACATTGTTATCTTACATTGAACTATTTTAATTTTACATATTATATTATCAAACTTACATACATTTTACAACACATTTGGAATTACCTATAAGAACTTTGTTAATTTATATCGTCTATTTCAATTATTATACACAATTTTATTAATTCATTTTAAACAATTGATTCATTCACAATAGTTATACACAATAATGTTAATTTATTTTAAACAATTAATTTATTCACATCATATTGTAAAGTGTTCCAGGCAGCACAATGATATGTAATTGCATTTTGATAAGGATCCAAACTAGCATCGAAACGTTGATGTAATTTCTTCTTCAATAAACACTATTTCCACTACACACCAACATCAAGTGTATTGACTCGATTAGGCATTTTTTTCTTTATTCTTGGATTTTCATCTCACGAGTCTATATCATCATCGATTTTATTATATTATTATTTTGTGATTTACGGCTCTGATCTCCCTTGTATGTTATAGTTTAAGAAATATTAACGAGTTACTATTGTACAGCGTTACTTTTATCCTCGGTCTCCTCTACGCTGACTATTTCTCTTTGTAGTTTAAAAACTAAGCTTCGCACATTACCAAAAGAAAAATTATCTCAGCATACGGTCAAAAATATGCTTTTTATGACATAAGGTAATTTTTATTAAAGCATCCTGTATGACAGCACTAGACATTCACAAACCTTAAGGTTCGGAAAAACTGTAGGTAGGAGTAAAAAAGTATTACATTCCCATTTATAATACTAATTATAACAGGCTTTAAAAATCAAATGAGAACTTCCTACAGGCATATTTAGACATATTTTATTTATTATATTGTTAAATTCCGTATAACAAAAATATGTTTTCTGAAAGTAATCAAAAGAACGGAATTTTTTTAAAAGTATGTTTACCTTTGAAATTCCGTTAAAATCTCTCTTTTTAACAATTTTTTCCACTAAATCACAAATGTTTAAAGAAACCTGTTGTTTTTGCAAGATAAAACGTTTTTTCTTTTTTGTTAATATTTTGAATATTTTTAATTTTTCGATTTTCACATCTATTTGTTCTTTTTTCAAAATCTTCGGCGTATCTATTGCATAAAAAATTGTTTAAATTCTGTGTATTATATATAAAAATATATATTATTGAAAATGTTTGAGTAATATATATACTTGTGCTCCAAAATTTCAAATCGGATATAGTGCATTAGTCGAGGGTTAAAACATAGACTAAACATTAAATAACATTTATGATAAATAATAATATGATAAGTATAAATAAACAATTTTAGTAAATATATCTTAACAAATAATAGAATCTTAATTTTATATTTATACGACCATACAATTGTTAAACAATTAACAAGAAAGAAGGAAGCACAAAGCTAAGCCTATTTCGGTCAAAGCTAGATCTCGATGCTTATTATCATTATGTGTGAATTTTATATACTGCGTATGTAGTTCCTCTAATCGCGTGCCGAAAATTTTTTCAGACTTTACAACGCAACTCTAAATAACTACCGCGGTAATATCCCTTTAATTAAATTGACAATCAATCTAACAAATTTCGATGCTTATAGCATTAAGATCTAATAAGATGCTATAAGCATCGAAATTTGTTAGATTGATTGTCAATTTAATTAAAGGGATATTACCGCGGTAGTTATTTAGAGTTGCGTTGTAAAGTCTGAAAAAATTTTCGGCACGCGATTAGAGGAACTACATACGCGGTATATAAAATTCACACATAATGATAATAAGCATCGAGATCTAGCTTTGACCGAAATAGGCTTAGCTTTGTGCTTTCTTCTTTCTTGTTAATTTAGTAAATATATTTTTATTACGTCTTATTAAATATTTTTATAGTATTTATTACAATATGTACAATAAATATTTCATAATATTTACAATAAATATTTATGTTATATGCAATTTAAGATCACAAAAATATTTAATATTTTAAAGGTAAACCTTTAATCTAAAAATACCATATTTTGAAAATGTTTTATAAATATTGTGTGTTGTCTGAGATAGTTACCGTTTGGAGAATATAGTCCAAGGTCGGTCAAAACGAGAAGCTCGTTATAATTCTTCTTCGAAGCAAAATAGTATTATTCAACATTTGGTCCGATGCATCCACCTGCACATAGAAATAAAAGCGTTAGTATAAATATCAAAACTTAAAAGTGTTTCATTAAAATTAACGGTTAATACAAAATTATAATAATTTAAGGTTCATAGAGCTAATCGAGAGTACGTTCGCGATATTTCTAATTTTTGAGGTCGGTTTAGGCTTCGTGATGCACTGTACTTTATGCACGATGGTAAAATTCTAAAATTAATAATAGAGTCATAAAAATTCCAATCTATTCTATAAGGATAACATCTGACATAATATCGCAGAGTATACTTCAAATGAATAAGGTAGCCGAAATTATAATATATGTTGCGCTGCTGATCTGTCAAAGTGGTCGCCTATTTTTTTATGGTTGGCTGGGCCAACAAATAACGGATCACAGTATCGATGTGTACATTTCTGCGTAAGTCATTGTAAATTTCATCTTCATTTATCTCTCTCTTTTTTTAATGTAAAATTAAACTTTCAGATATAACGGAGAGTGGTATGAGACGTCAAATACAGAGAAAAAGATGCTCTTAATGTTAATCATGAGGAGTCAGATAATCAGTGAGATAAAGGTGGCGAAGTCCTTCGTGATGAATCTAGAAAACTTCACTGTGGTAATAATTAGAGCCGAATTAAAGTTCTGATATCGCGTTGATCGTAGCTAGCACTCCCCTTTCAATTCGCCCAAGACTGCGACGCGCGGTGTAGTATCGATAGCGAGAAGCGACAGCAGTGTGGCAACGGTTTTACTCGAAATGAGGAAAACAAGCAAGAAAAATACTAAAACATATTAGATGCATTAAACAGTTACTTCTACATTTTTTTCCCCATTATTTCGAATATTTTTAAAATAACTTTTTTCGACATTTTGTAATAACTTTATTTAGAAAAACAACACAATAGTACATTGTGTAACGCGTGGGGGCTAGTGTTATGGCGTGAAGGGCGTGAAAGCACGAGCGAAGCAAGTGCGTTATTCGCGCCCGTACCGCGCTATAAACACTATACCCCCACTAGTTACTCATAATATTTTATGTCACGCGAACCGCGTGACATAAAATAAATTACTGAAAGTATAATAGAGAAAGAATTTTTTTTGCAAGACCTTGGAGACTCTAAGCTGCTGTTATTATTATTGTCTCGTAAAACTGCTGCTAATTGTCCCACCGCCGCGTTCCCTCCAATCGATGCTCTACCGCAACGGCTTCGGGCACAAGTGGTAGTGGGGAGCAACGTGCTAAGATCAACTAGAATTGGTACGTTCGTCGACGGAAAATCCGGGCTCTAGTAATAATATTACAAGTTTATTTTATGTCTTTCTAATTTTCTCATACTTTTTTGAAAATGAATATCTAGGTCGTACAGATTGGAGACCCTCTAAAAGAGATTGGCCATCAGGATGCCACTTTTGATTGGTCCGCCATTTCATAGCGATTCCCGCTCGTATACAAATTTCAATTACTGCATTTACTTGGAATATAAATAGTATGTAATGATAAGTATTATAGAAATATTAAAACCGTGCTTTTTACATCAATATAAATAATATACGTCAAATAAAAAAAAACATGTCAAGTTTTATCGTCAGTTATATACATCTTTATCTTTAAATAACTTTGTTATAATAGCTGTTTTTTAACATTTATGATTTAATTTTTGACTTTGTTATTAAATTTTAAACGTTAACTCTTATACTGTCTTCGTTTTTTTTGTTTATACGTTAAATAATTTCTATATTTAATATTCTTTCTTAATTCTATTAATCTTTCTCAAATAAAATTAAAGTAAGGTTAGGAAATCAGTGACAAAAGTAAAAACACTTAATATTTGTAAAATTTATTTAAAAAAGGTGTGTACTGCCATTGATTTACTATCATATCTTCTATTAATATTAGTATTTTTCTTACTTAATGTTCTTAATTTGAATATGACAAACTTTCTAATAATTTTAGGAAACAATTGATGATAATTTAAAACATGTTTAGCCGTAACCTGATTAAAGACAGATATTAAATAATTTTTCCAGAATTGTGCAGTGCAACCACCCATTTTTATTGTTATTATTTTGTACTGAGCAAAAACTACGAACATAACTTTAAATCAACTCAAATCAACTTGAATAAACGAACATATACGAACGCACATATTCGTGTGAGTGAAAGAGTGAAATGGCCTATATTTCTCTCTCACTTGTAGGATTTCGCTAGGAAATGGCGGACTCACCTGATGGCCAGGGATGCCACTCCATAGACGGTTTACGATATCGCCACTAATGCCATCGGTCGGTGGCCTGGCACAACAGTTAGCACTCACACAAGCAAAGCTCGTGTACGTGTGACTTGATAGCAGAAGCGCGTCGATCATCGCGCTGTTCTTTTTTCTCTAATCTTTCGTCCTTTTGTTTGCCTTCGGCGCACTAAGAGCGAACGAGACAGCCAGAGAATCTGAGAGAGAGAGAGAGAAATAAACCTTCTCGCTGACTCGCTGTTGCATCATTCTGCCGTAATTTCTCCGAATCAAGCATCAAAAGACCGAAATGTTTTCTCGGGCGATCGGCGTATATCCACTATATCAAGAAGCATAGAGAACATTATATATATATATATACATCAGGCATTCCACGTCAACCGGATCACCTGTCTGTCCAAAATTCATGTCCACTAAAAAAGTTGTTACAGGGCTCAAAATTTAGCTTAACATATCCATTTTTATTTTCCGTGTGGTATTTTTGAAAATTCAAAATGGCGGCGGAGAGGCACTACGGTAGAGAGAAAGTAATTGTATTTTAAATTTATTATATGCAAAAAAATTAAGACAGCTTAAATTGCAACATTTTTTTCAGTGTAAAAATTGTTAACTCATCTACGTACTTTAAATTGGTGCGATATAATTTTGAATATTCAAGATGGCGGATCCAATATGGCCGACAAAATTGCACAATTTCACTTGATTGGGGTGAAACTAGGTACAAAAGGGTTTTCGAGGTCGCTGATTCCGAATCTGAACTCAGAATTTCAACATTCAAAATGGCGGATACAATATGGCCGACAAAAATTCATAATTTCACTTGATTCGGATAAAACTGGGTATTATGGGGTTTTCGAGGTAGCTGATTGCGAACCTGAATTCAGAATTTGAAAATTCAAAATGGCGGATGCAATATGGCCCACAAAAACGCATAATTTCACTTGATTCGGGTGAAACTGGGTATGGGGGCGGTCTCATTTGGAAGATGAAAGATGCAGAGGCTGCACCTGCAGTTGTATACCCTGTCAAAACCTGCGAAAAGTGCAAAAGAAAGATACGAAATGAGGAGAAATTGTTTACAGTTGTTGTCTGCTTCAAAATTACATGAACGAGTTGTAGTAAAAAGTTCCGGAGCGAAAACTACGTATAACGGTAATTAAACATAAAAAAACTACACCTAGATGCACCTGAAAATCAGTCCCTTCTTAGCATTATCCAGGATGAAAGACATGGATGTGATAGGATTCTCATCCCATTGAGGTGCTTTTTGTAGTGAGTCCCCTTACCTCTCACGAATCGGGATGCTTTTTGGAAGTAAGTCCCCTTGCCTTACACAAAAGGAAGAATCATATTAATTATATAATCGCAAAAAGGAAGAAATAATTGATTACTCATGTGTTTTCATGAATTCAGATTCACCATCTGTTAACTAACTCGAAAACCCCATAATACCCAGTTTTATCCGAATCAAGTGAAATTATGAATTTTTGTCGGCCATATTGTATCCGCCATTTTAAATGTTGAAATTCTGAGTTCAGATTCGGAATCAGCGACCTCGAAAACCCTAAAAAAAGATCAATAACTTCAGTACTGCACTTTATTAATGGGCTCAGTAGCATTTGAGAACATTTTGACATTCAATATCTTATTTGATTCTCGTACAAATGCATGTGATATTCGAATGTTTCGCACGGCTGGAGCAACTGAAAATATTTTTCAGAGTTTTTTCAGAGGGTTTGGCTAAGTTAACAGATGGTGAATCTGAATTCATGAAAACACATGAGTAATCAATTATTTCTTCCTTTTTGCGATTATATAATTAATATGATTCTTCCTTTTGTGTAAGGCAAGGGGACTTACTTCCAAAAAGCACTCCGATTCGTGAGAGGTAAGGGGACTCACTACAAAAAGCACCCCAATGGGATGAGAACCCTATCACATCCACGTCTTTCATCCTGGGTAATGCTAAGAAGGGACTAATTTTCAATGCATCTAGGTGTGGTTTTTTATGTTTAATTACCGTTATACGTAGTTTTCGCTCCGGAACTTTTTACTACAACTCGTTCATGTAATTTTGAAGCAGACAACAACTGTAAACAATTTCTCCTCATTTCGTATCTTTCTTTTGCACTTTTCGCAGGTTTTGACAGGGTATACAACTGCAGGTGCAGCCTCTGCATCTTTCATCTTCCAAATGAGACCGCCCCCATACCCAGTTTCACCCGAATCAAGTGAAATTATGCGTTTTTGTGGGCCATATTGCATCCGCCATTTTGAATTTTCAAATTCTGAATTCAGGTTCGCAATCAGCTACCTCGAAAACCCCATAATACCCAGTTTTATCCGAATCAAGTGAAATTATGAATTTTTGTCGGC
>NW_017275758.1:48527-56032 GCF_001594065.2 Cyphomyrmex costatus
GTTTTTTGGTCATAACTTCTTCAAAAATGGTCCAAATGAAAAGATTTTTTTTTGAAATTTTTGTTTTTTTATGCACTTTTCAAAAAAAAAAAAATACGGAAAAATTTTCAAAAATTTTTTGTGTAATTTTTGTGAGTTTTTAACTGTAAATCTTGTTTTTCAAAGTGAGTGCATATTTTGATTTTTTCGAAATTTTTGTATAACAAACTACTATCATTTTAACAACTTTTAAGCCCGGTCCGATCGTGGGCCTCCTATAATTACTATTCTTTTTCGATTTTTGAAAATTTGATAAATTTTGTTTTCTCTATTAATCATCATGAATACCAATTTTATTACTGTATATTATTTTTTTAGTTTATTTCAATAAATTTTGACACATTTTTATTATTAAAAGGCGTTAAAAATAATTAATTTATCATTAAGATTATTTATAAACAATAGTAACAAAAGAATTTATAGAAGTATTTATTTATTTGCGTAATTTCTTAAAAATTTAACATGTACGACTATCATTTGAACTAGAGTACTCCTTAGCTAATATGTTTCCGCTGCCTATTGGAATAATGGAATGAAATTTCTGTGTCCCTGTAATTGACTTAGCAGTATTGTATCGAGAATCCAATTTTTCTTTTGCATTTAAGTAATCTTTTTCTGGTGAAAATTTGATAGCAATTGTTAAAAAATTACGAAAATGAATAAATTCTTTTGTTTATTGTTCTTTTATTTTTTTTTAGATATGTGATGTTTTCTGACGAGTCAAAGATTGACAGTGATGGAATGCTTAACAGGCACAATTGTCATTATGGGTCGGATCAAAACCCACACTGGCACAGAGCTGTAGACCACCAACACCGATGGAGCCTTATGGTGTGGTGTGGCATAGTAAATGGTTATTTGATTGGTCCTTATTTCTTCGACAGAAATGTTGATGGACACAGCTATTTGGAGTTACTGAGAGATCATTTACCAGGAATGTTAGAAAATGCAGATTTAATGACAAGACGAAGAATGTGGCTCCAGCAAGATGGTGCACCAGTACACTTTGCACGGGTAGTACGTGAATTTTTAAATGAAAATTATAATGAGAGACGGATAGGAAGAGGAGGTCCAGTTAACTGGCCTCCTAATTCACCAGACATGACATCTCCAGATTTTTATTTATGGGGCTTCCTAAAAAATGCTATTTTCAAAGAACGACCAATAACCAGACAGAACATGATAGATCGTATCAATGAAGCTTGTGCATCAATTCCCAGAGAGACTTTGCTAAAAACAGTTCAGCACTTTCAAAGACGTTTACATTTATAAAAAATTAATAAATTAATAATATAATTGAATTATAGACTCATATGTTTTAAAACAATACAAAAAATTAAGTAAATACATCAAAGGCTATTAAGAGTCAACGCTGTTAGCAGTGCGCAAAACATGCAATCTTAAAATCTATAACATAGATACCATGTCGAACGTTTCGATCCTTAGTTTCGGATCATCATCAGCGACAAATACAATATAAAATTAAAAATTACTCAGAGTTGCAAACAATGATGTAGTCCCGCAGTATGTAATATACAACCAATCTGAGATAAGACTATCACTTCTTCAGGTGAAAGTATGTACATTAGTTCAAAATTGAGTATGTCTGTGAATTATATAATACATCAAGAATTAAAATTTATTAATAAAATTTTGATAAAAACAGTAAAAATTAAATACTCAATAAGCTTACATCAAGTTGGTCGACAAAAGACATAAAATCAATTATATCACAGAAATCGCATTGATCAAATTTCATCTTCAATATATCTGTATATGACGATGTACAACGATATAATGAAGACCGTTATTACATTTATGTTTTGAAGCAAATGGAAATAATTTTGAACATCTGCTATAAACAAGCACCCCAAACGCGAGAGGCAAGGGGATTCACGCTAAACGATCACCCCAAACGTGAGAGGCAAGGGGACTCACGCTAAACAAGCACCCCAAAAGAAACAGAACTTACTACGTCGTTGTTTCTAGGTAACGCTAAAAGTAAGATTAAGAACAATAGTACAATTTTTTATTTATTTAAACTGCTTCTAAATTACTTTCATATTTGACGTTAAGGTCATACTGGCCAGTCATCGGCTTCTAAGCCTAGTAAACGATCAAACATTCAAAAAAAAAACAGCTCGTGGACGACTTTTCAATATTTGACCTTGATTTGACCTTTTCAGGGACACTCGTACAACTTATGTGTAGACTTATATTCTGGACCTAAAATTTTCCGCTCTTTCCGAATCCGGTGCCAAAAATAGGTGTTCCCATTACAAAAAAAAAAAAACTGACCTTCAAACGACCTTAAAAATTGACTCCCAAAGGTCAAAGTTATTATTACAGTTTGGTGACCGCCTTTGTCATGAACAACTCTTGTCTGAACATTACTAAGCCATCAAAACTTGAAAACAGCAGCTTTTAGACGAATGTTTCATATATAACCATGATTAGACCTATTCAAGGTCAGTCCATAAATTTATAATCTACCATTTCTGATGTGAAATTTCCTGCTCTTTACGAATCCGGCATCAAAAATAGGGGTTCCTATTTAGAAAAATAACTTTGACCTTCAAATGACCTTGAAAATTTACCCCAAGGTCAAAGTTGTTATTACAGTTACGTGAACCCCTTTGTCCTGAATAACTTTTGTCTAAACATTTTTTTTTAATTCGGCTTAGCAACAGAGATATTCGGGTGCGTTGATTAAAATGAGCCACCCAGTATATACACTCATACACGAAAGTATTCGATCGCTTACATTTTTAACATTCAACGACTGAAATATGTATATTAAATTGAAGCATTTAAAACAATATGCTATATATAGCAAGGGATAGGTCTTAAGATTACATAAGTGATATTACAAAATAATTTAACAATGTATACAGTTTTTACAATACATTTATTGTTAACACGCATCATAAGTGGCTCACAAAAGTATTCGAACTCTGCAGAATTTTCATAATAATTAAGCTTCCGAAGGTCGCAGAATATAAACATTGCTCAGTTTACTGAAAACTACTTCAAGAGAAGCACTGATCAAAGTTTCCGTCGCTCAAAATTTTCATTATTAATAATACTACAAAATGAATCAGAAAAAATTAGAAACAAGCAAATCAGTGAGAGAATTAATAGTGAAATGGCATAAGGAAGGCAAATCATACAGTGTATTTGCACAACTTATCAACAGAAGCAAGTCCACTATTCATTATATCGTGAAAAGTTTAATACGCAAGGTAACATTGCAAATAAGCCTCGTTCTGGACGACCGAAAACGCTGACTGTGAGAGAAGAAAAGATAATTATACGGAAAATTAAACAAGATCCTTTCACTTCTGCACCACAATTGGCATCAATGGTTGCTACACAGTTCCAAAAAGAAGTACATCCAGAATTATGTCGATGATTGTTACAAAGTAATGGTTTACATGCACGAGTTCCAAGGAGAAAACCCTTCATTAGCAAAAAAAATAAAATTCTACGCTTAAAATTTGCTAAAGAATTTATTAATAAAGACAATTCGTTTTGGGATACAGTATTATTTTCTGACGAAAGTAAATATAATATTTTTGGTAACGATGGATGTAAAAGTGTTGTGGAAAAAAGTGGTGTGGAAAAAACAAAACACAGAATTAGAACCGATAAATTTACGACCAACAGTAAAATATAATGGTGGCTCCGTAATTGTGTGGGGCTGCATGGCAGCTAGTGGAGTGGGAAATCTTATATTTATTGATGGGATCTTACAATTAGATAAAATAAAGTATTTAAAACTTTTACAAGATAATTTAAAAGACAGTGCATCAAAATTGAATTTGCCCAATAACTATTACTTTCAATCAGACAATGATCCGAAGCATTCAGCGAAAATTGTCAAAGAATGGGTACTGTATAATGTTCCAAATACATTGCCACATCCATCACAAAGTCCCGACTTAAATCCCATCGAGCATTTATGGGATGAGGTGGAAAGAAGATTAAAAAATACAGCTATTACTTCGAAAGAAACGTTGAAACAAAATAAAATTGAAATATGGCAATCAATAGACGAAAATGTTACTTCGAAGTTAGTCCACTCAATGGAAAATCGTTTTAGGGCTGTAATAAAAGCAAAAGGCGGATCAACTTCTTATTAAAACTGTGAATTATTCAATTTAAGTAACTATTAAATGTACCGTTCGAATACTTTTGTGAGCTACTTATGATGCGTGTTAACAATAAATGTATTGTAAAAACTATATACATTGTTAAATTATTTTGTAATATCACTTATGTAATCTTAAGGGGAGGTTCTCCTCAAAATCGACGGACAAATCGAAAAATTTTTTTTTGCATTTTTTAATAGCTTATTATGTGTAAAATAAGATCCCACAAGCGGCAGAAAAAGTTTGGCTGAAAAAAAAAAGTTGTGGTATATAAAGCGAATCAGCTTTTTGCACAAAAATTGACTTCGCGCGGTAATGCATTTCTTTCGACTATATGTTTGAAATTTTCATCTGTATTACCAAACTATGGTAAGTGTAGGTACCTTAAGTGCCACCAGATGTCGGAAGATACGCTAGAACTCAGAAATATTAGAAAGTATGCCTCTATACACGGATTTCAACGGTTTTCACGTGTAGCGTCAGTTGACCACGTGCATCGTGTTGAAAATATTCGCGAGACATTTTTAATCGTTTAAACATGCCGAATTTAAAAAGAAAAGGCTTAAAAACGACAACCGGAAAACCTAAAGTGAAAAGAAGATTCAGTGGAAATCGGTTTACTGGTAAACACGATCAAGAGTACGTTAGCACGTCGCGTCGGCGCAAAAGTTGAAAGAGACAAATTACGAAGATGTGATTACGGATATTACTGCTAATTATGTTATTCTGCACTTTGTAAATGTGTTTACGTTTCTCAGTACAATCGTGGCGTGTAAACAGTGTAAAAGTGATATAAAATTTACTAAAACTACTGGTGCAGGTGTTGCTTTTAAATTAGTGGCCACATGTTCTTGTTCTTCTCGTTCGTGTGATTCAAGTCCCATTGTAAACCGCTTTTATGAAATTAACCGACGTTTAATGTTTGCCGTACGAATGTTAGGAGGAGGGCTGCAAAGTTTAAGAATGCTCTGCTCGCTCTTAGATATAACGGCATCATTCAGTAACAAGATTTATTACACTTTCATCGATAACTTGGATGTAGCATCGAAAACCGTTTTTGAACTGTATCAAAAAAAAGCAGTGCTTGAAGAAATTGAAAAAAACACCGAAGAAAATAATGAGCCTCTACATTTAAGTGTTTCTGGACTCGAAGCCTTTAACTTTGTCCGCAACGCTGACGAGAAACGTATTGCTGCAGCCGAAGGTAGAATGTCTGACGCCGTAAGAGCAGCTGCATTGGCAAAAAAAGAGGGGCAATCAGCACAACAAGAGCAGTACGAGATGGAGGAAGGCTTGCTGTATGGTGCAGGAATCGCAGATTAGCCGACAGGTACATTATTTTGCGATTAACCTAGTCCAAACTTTAAACGCGTTTTCTGAAAAACACTTTTTTTCAAGCTGGCCGGTACGATTTCTTCAAAACTACTGGTCCGATCGGATTTTTTTATTTTTTTTATTTTAAAGTATATTAAATTTACTGGAGCTTGAACTATAATGCATATGATATTTCATATTTTTTCGATTTTTTATAGCACTTTGAAGAGCGAAAAAAAACGTGAAAAACGGTACTTAAAATTCAAATGACCGCCATTTTGTCAATTTTCGACTTTTTCTCGATTTTCTTAGTTCAAGCTCCAACGAATATCATATAATTTAAGAAAATTTTTGGATTTTTTGTTTCAGATGATTCCTTCAGCCGGAATCCTACCGGCCAGCAGGTCACCTTTTTTTTAGGCGGTCCCATTGCAGCGGGCGTATAAAATTTTCCTATGCGCTATAAAAATTATTTTGTATACTTAAATAAATGACAAATAAGTGCCAAAAAGTTACAATCGTTAATATGGATCCGTCCCTGAGAAAAATGAATACAGAAAATTGGCGTATTTTGGGTCGCTCGAGGAGAACCTTCCCTTAAGACCTATCCCTTGTTATACATAGCACAGGGTAAACCCGGTATATGCGCCGCACCTATCGAAAACTAAATTTATCAATTATTATTTACTATGTTTAAAGCAAATTAATTATACAAATAAAAATTTGTATCATCTACTACTATAAAAAAAATATTAGAAATCCGAAATAATTTATTTTCCATATTAAAAAGTAATTTTTTCAAACCCCTGCATTTTTGCCATTTATCATAGGGGGGGGGGATAATATGGCCACTCGTATATAATTCATAACAAAATCACAAATAATCTATAAATAAGATGTAAAATGACGACGTAACTTGCATTGTTTATTAATATATGACAATTTTTATTGTTCAAAATGAACATTGGAATACAAATAGGACTTCATACAATTTTTTTAAATAGCTTCAAATTTTTAAAAATAATTTTTAAACGTTTAAGATTTATCAACATTTATGCATTAATGCAATGTGTAATTGTTAGAATTAACAAAAACTTCTTAAATAGAGCGTCTGTGCTGCGGCACAGCATCCCGCTCGCTAAAAACGCCGTATATCCCAAATAGATGGGATATATATGACAACTAAATTAAACAAACAATACAGGAGCAAAGCACTTGTATTTTGCTATACAACATGCTTTACTATTCCGCTACACATATGAGTAGGGTATATAGGCGGATTCTAACTCAGGTTCTCTGAGGGGGGGTGAGGGGCGAGGGGAACCCGAGGCGCGGGGGATCTACGTCACGGCAGGGGAGGGGGATGACGTCACGGTTGCGGGTGAGGGGGGTATGACGTCACGGGGAGGGGATGACGTCACAGGGCGGGAGGGGTATGACGTCACGGGAGGGAAGGGGAATGACGTCACAGGGCGAGGGGTATGACTTTACAGGGAGGAGAGGGTGATGACGTCATGGAAGGGGAAGGTGACGTCGCAGAGGGATGACGAGGAGGTAAATGACGTCACAGGTGCTGACGTCGCGGGAAATTCGCGCGGGAAGAATTGTAGTGGTCGCCGCAGGGTCAATAGCCGCCAGGGTCCTCCGAACGCGGTAAGCACGAAGTAAGAGAGAAGGAGACCAAACTTAATAGAACGCAAGCTGAAAAAGTGGTCCTGATTCGTGATCCCTAATTGGGAGGGAGTCCGCTGAAAGGAATAAATTCTTATGGTTGGGCGCCATTTGTAATTAACCTTACCCGAACAGTCCGGCCTGGCTTGCATTCACGAAGTAAGAGCGTGCTTGTATTATACGGAGAGGTTAAGATGAAAAGTTCCAAAAAATTAAAAAAGGTAAAGATTTATAAGAATTAATAGTGAATTCGATCACTTGCACTACGCTAGATTAGTACGTACTAAAAGCTACTGTGCACGAAATTAGCAGAGTTAAAGCATATAAATA
>NW_017275758.1:57315-61899 GCF_001594065.2 Cyphomyrmex costatus
CATGATGTTACGTGCGCTGCAATAAAGAATAAATAATATAAAATATTTTCATAGATATATAATTTTTTTTTCCATAGATATATGTGAAATACTTACAGTTCATACTGAACGTGAGAATCCATGTTGATGATGATGTCGAAATCGTTCGAGTAACTGATGCAGTAACGTTGCACGAACCATATATGTAATACTACTATATGGCTAGTGCCTATAAGAGGGAGTGAGAGGAAGCGATCCCAGAACCACGGTGCGGGAATATATATTTCCCTCTCTTTCTAAGAGTACTTTGAATGTTGTGCGCATGCGTTGGATTGATTGCATCCGCCAATAGGAAAATAGAGTGCGATCAGTGAGATGACGCGAACAGGTTATGCTCGTTATGCTTATTAGATGTGTGCTGTTGTACACAGGCAAAAATGGTCAAGATATGTTATTTATGTGGCAAAAAGCCTAATGCGCCTAATGCGACTGAAAACATTAGTTTGCATAGGTATGAAATAGGTATTAGTTTGCATTGATTATCATGAAATTTCTGTAAGGGATTGCACTGTATTCTTATATACATAACGGCAATCTTGAAAAAGTTTATTTCATAAAATTAGGATTAATTTATTTATTCCGACTAAACTGACTCTTTAACTGTAACAAGGTTATACCCTGAAGCGGAATCAATCACTTTTTCCTTCTTCCTTACACATATATGTATATTTATCCTTCTATTTATTATTGATGGAGGGGATGATCCGACGCATGCGCACAACGTTCAAAGTACGCTGAGAAAGAGAGAGAAGTATATTCCCGCACCGTGGTTCTGGGACATGGACTTCTCTCTCATCTAGCCATATAGTAGTATTACATATGTTGCACGAACCGCTTTTAAACTGTATCCCCTTCCAACGTTTTTAAAAATGCAGCGTTTGCAAATATGCAGCTGCAGCATTTTGCAAAAGACACGTACGGTGATGAAATCATTAGTGTAATTCAATATTTAAAAAAAAATGCAGCGTTTGCAGATATGCAGCTGCAACAATTTTGCAAAAGACACGTACGGTGATGAAATCATCAGTGTAATTCAATAATTTAAAAATGCAACGTTTGCAAATATGCAGTTGCTAAGAAAGAATTTTGCACAATACAGATTTTTAGACACGTACGGTGATGAAATCATTAGTGTAATTCGATATTTAAAAATGCAACGTTTGCAAGTTCTGTTTAAGATTTTTTGCAAAAGATACGTCCGGTGATGAGAGCAGTAATGTAATTTGATACAAATGCAACGTTGCAAAATTGAACATTTAATAGTTAAGAGATGCGACGTTGCCAAATAGATTGATATAAAATTGAAGATTTACACGCATCGTGTCATTAGTCAATCAAGCGACATGGAGCGAGATTTCATAGAGCAAGCTACCCTGCTTAGTACCAGAGAAGAGTACGTCGCGTGGGAACAGCGATGCGACGAATTCATCGAATCTTTGGAAGAACGGAGTCGGATCAAACGACCGCAATTATCGATCGGTAATAGACAATCAGTGATCGCATGTATCGCGCGGCTCGAAAGTTTGAAGGATTCAGTGCGCGGACGATTCGTGCACGTGGGCGCCGGATATGGACTCCGATGGCGTGAGATCGAAACGGCGTTCGAAAGCCGTATTCTAACGGGCGCGGTGATAAACTCTAATCACATCGACCCCCACCGATTCCTCGAAGACGCGAGTGAAATTGTGCTCGAGCGTGTACAGTGTATTATGCGGAGATATGACTCTATAAAGATAAATACAGTATTTAATGGTGAATTCGTAGCGGGTGACAAACGCGCGAACAAGAGAGTATCGCCACCCGAAACTTTGAAATATATCGATGCACCGATCAGCGCGAGTGGTACGTGTCGCGCGTCGTCGAGCCAATCCTCGCATCGCTCGAAGAGTTTCAAGAACGCGATAGCGGCTGGGCACTGTCGCGTATACTAAATGTAACTGAACGCGAATAAACTAAATCCTCTGCGCGCGGAATGTCACATCAAACTCCCGGAGAAAATTATGCTGAAGAGAGCGGTGATCAATGTGCAATCCAAAGACAATGCTTGTTTTGCATGGTCAGTGGTCGCCGCTCTGCATCCCGCCAAAAAAAATGTGGAACGGGAATCTTCGTATACACACCACTCATCGGTACTAAATCTTACGGGTATTGAGTTCCCGATGACGTTGTGTCAAATTAAAAAATTTGAAAATCTCAACGACATTTCCATCAACGTTTATGCCATCGAGGAAGGGATCATACCGATACGACTCGCCGACCAAAAGAGGACCAAGCACGTAAACCTCTTGTACGTGGAGGATGACGTCGCGGGACACTTTGTGCTGATTAAGGACCTGTCACGTCTAGTAAGCTCGCAAATTAGCAAAAAGAAGAACAGGAAATATTTCTGCGATAGGTATGTATAATAATAATAATAATAATGATAATAATAATAATAATAATAATAATAATAATAATAATAATAACAGTAACAATAGTAATAATAGTAATAATAGTAATAATTTTATTTTCAAAAATTCTTAATAAAATTATATAAACTAGTTATGGACTCTTTATTGTTAAAAACAAATAAATAAAACATAAATTAAAGGCTATTAAGAGTCAAACGCAGTTAACAATGCGAAAAAAATTTTTTAATAATCTTACAAATTAACATTAAGATGCCCCGTCGAACGTTTCGGTCTGCAATTTAGACCATCTTCAGCGACGAAATAATAATAAATCACTACTCCATTTACTCCGAGTTAGAATGCAAGTATTCTTGTTGAACGACAAAATGTTCCTGTGCACCAACTAGAGGTAAAAATATCGAAGATAATGGATGTGGAGTTGTGTAATGAAATTCCGAAAAATCAGAAATACTAGAAAGACTGACTGTAATAAATATGCGTCCGTATTCGACAGTAAAAGACGTATCGATTTGTATCGTCTTTTACTGTCGAATACGGACGCATATTTATTACAGTCAGTCTTTCTAGTATGATTAAATTGTGAATTTAATTATGAAATAATGTTTTTGTCTACCAACAGAGGTAAGGTTTTAAGGATTTTAGTAATTTTTTGTTTTGTAATAATTTGACTCTAATAGAATTTGTGTTGTTAACGGTCTTTTTCACAGACATATTTCTGATTTTTCGGAATTTCATTACACAACTCCACATCCATTATCTTCGATATTTTTACCTCTAGTTGGTGCACAGGAACATTTTGTCGTTCAACAAGAATACTTGCATTCTAACTCGGAGTAAATGGAGTAGTGATTTATTATTATTTCGTCGCTGAAGATGGTCTAAATTGCAGACCGAAACGTTCGACGGGGCATCTTAATGTTAATTTGTAAGATTATTAAAAAATTGTTTTCGCATTGTTAACTGCGTTTGACTCTTAATAGCCTTTAATTTATGTTTTATTTATTTAATTTTATTTTATTTGATTTGATTTTTTTCCAGATGCCTCCACTATTTTAGTTCAAGTTCCAAGTTGGAGCTCCACAGCGTCGACTGCGGAAAATTAAACGATTGTGCAGTAAGGCTACCGAGCGAGGACGACAAGTGGCTCGAGTTCAAGAACTATTGCAGGAAGGAGCGCGTCCCTTTCGTGGTCTACGCCGATTTGGAGTGCGCATTGGAGAAAACGGATAAGGAGCCTACATCATCCACGTACATATACCAACATCACAACGTCTTCAGTATTGGGTATTACGTTTATTGTTCCTATGATAGCTCACTGTCAGGCTATCGATTTCACCGTGATAAAAATTGTATATCATGGTTCGCGGATGAATTGAAAAATTTAGCACATAGTGTGCAATCTGTAATTTCAACCAATGTTCCTATGGATTTCACGCGAGATGATTGGCGAAAATTTAATAGCACCACGCACTGTCATGTATGCGAGAAACCGTTCATGAAAGATGATAAGCGGGCACGCGATCACTGCCATCTCACCGGGCGATACAGAGGTCCAGCGCACTCAAATTGTAATTTAAATTATAAGGATTCGCGTTGCATACCCGTAGTCTTTCACAATTTAACCGGTTACGACGCTCATTTCATTATCAAAGAAATTGCAACCGCGTACAACGGAAATCAAGAAACGCGGTAGCGTCTCCGGCCATGTTCAAAAACTGCGAGACGCTACAAGTCTCTTATGCCGAGCCACCAAAGTCCATTTTTGGGAGGTGCATAATTATTAAAATATAAAAAATTTTGAATCGAACGTTATATGTCTTGAAAGGCGGCAGCGCCACGAGTAATTTGAGCCGAAAAAATTTTAAATCGGTCAAGCCGTTATGGAGATATAAGCGGTCGAAAAGTGGTGATTTTAATGAAAAATTAAGAAACGTCTCCTTCTCCTTCTCCTTCTTCTCTGTCCGCATTTTTAAACTTTTCAACATCCTCTCTCACCTTTCACTCGCACCTCCACCATCTTTGGTCCAACGAACCTTCTCCACTCGCCCCTCCCCCTCCCCCCACCACTGACTCCCGTCGCCCCTCTCTTTCGCTGTATTTCACATTCTTTCGTTATTACAACATTTTAACATCC
>NW_017275758.1:62092-62455 GCF_001594065.2 Cyphomyrmex costatus
CCCACCCCCGCCATCCCTCTTTTTCGTCGTAATTCACTCTTTTTCGTTATTACAACTTATTAACATTCTCTTTCACCTTTTACTCGCAACACCACCATCTTCGGCCCACCGGACATCCTCCCTCCGCCCCTTCCCTTGACACCACCAACCACCCCCGCCGCTCCTCTCTTTCGCCGTATATTCACTTTTTTCGTTATTACAACTTTTTGACATCCCCTCTCACTTTCCACTCACTACTTTACCATCTTCGACCCACCGGACCTCCTCCACTCGCCCCTCCATATATATATTTGAAATACATGTTTTAAATAAAATTATTTTAAAAACTTCCGAATGCTGACTGGTATGATATTTAAACCATTC
>NW_017275758.1:62598-63029 GCF_001594065.2 Cyphomyrmex costatus
ATTTTCTTTAGAAATTCATATTATAATTTTTATGTACTTACGAATTGACTCTCATTGTCCTTCACCTTGTTTTAATTATTAAATTGTAATATATTACCACGAAAAGTAACTGATTATTAATTATTAAAGTTGTCAATACAAAGAGGACATACGTAAATTGTATTCGACTGTCATGGAACATGTCGACTACCCGCGGAGCGGTGAAGGGGACAATGCAACATTTGGTTGATTTTCGAATCGCCTCCGTCTAGATTTCGCTGTCCCTCTCACAACACCGCACCGCGCATAATATATTACCAGGAAAAATTACCGTTTTTCATTTATTTAATAATTTTGACTTTTTGTTTTATAATATGCAATCGCGTTAACGAAAAAAAATTAATATGTTGTTATAAATCTGACGTGTCAATATTAGACGGTTAGTGAAAGCA
>NW_017275758.1:64647-64970 GCF_001594065.2 Cyphomyrmex costatus
AACTTTTCTAAATTAAAATGATTATCTAATAATGTAACATAATAATTTAAACTTTAATAATTTAATAATAAGAAAATTAATAAAGGACTCTTTATATAAATAACAAACGAAATGAGCAAAGGACGTCGTAAGAGTCATACAAAATAAAATTTTTTAAAACGATAGATAAAACATAACTGTCATATATAATAAAATATCATCTTACATAATTCTGAATTATATATTAATAAAACAAAAACATAAATGATTACAAAATTACAACTTAACGTTTCGGCTCTCGGATTGAGCCATCCTCAGAAGTAACATCATGATAATTGAAAGTT
>NW_017275759.1:0-534 GCF_001594065.2 Cyphomyrmex costatus
TTACATCGACTAATTACTGTGGACGAAACATGGGTCCATTACTTCACACTCGAAACGAAGGAAACAGGCAAAACAATGGACTTCACTGGGTGAACCAGCACTGAAGAAGGCAAAGATCGTGAAGTCGACTGCCAGTTTTTTGGGATTCCGCGATATAATTCATATCGATTACCATCCTTCGAAGCAAACGATCAATGGCGATTATTACGCAGCTTTATTGGACCGTTTCAACAACATTTTAAAGAAAAAACGTCCCCATTTGGCGAAGAAGAAACTGCTCTTCCACCAAGCAATGCACGGATTCACACGTGCCCGTCACCGATGGCCAAATTCAACGAATTCCGTTACGAATTGCTTTCCCATCTAGCATATTTGTTAGATTTAGCCCCCTGCGAGCTATTTTCTGTTTCCAAACCTGAAGAAATGGTTTGGACGAAAGAGATTCATCACCAGAGAGCAGCTCATCGCCGAGCTTATTTTAAAAGGTTGAACAAATCATATTATTCGGACGGCTTGAAAAAGTTGAAGAATCGT
>NW_017275760.1:0-552 GCF_001594065.2 Cyphomyrmex costatus
TCCACATTCTCCACTCAACACCACCCTTAAATTTTAGTGCGCACTCAGGGTGCCTCTAAAGAGTCTCACCGAAGAGGCCCCTACATTAAGAAGCGTAGGAGTCTGCGGCCCCGTCAACTGTTCGCTACGCCGCTTCTCCCTCTAGACGCTACGACGCTTCAACCCGTAGACGTTACATCGCGTCCGACAGTCATTGTTACGCCTCCCTCTGCTCAGCCCGCCACGGACACACGTACACTTACACCGACACTCGTACAGTATCCGGAACCTTCCTACTCCCCCGTTGACTCCTCGGAGTTTCCTCTTAACCTCACCAAATTCCCGCTTCTAACTCCCCTCGATTCCCCCTCGATTTCCCCTCTCCCAATGCACGAGAGATTTCCTCCCCTTTCCCTGGACGAGATTCCCACTCCTCCATTCGTAGAACCCCAACCTTCCCCCGTCACCACCTCCTCTTTCGATGAACAAATTCTTTCTCCTCCCATCATTACTTCCTCTTTTCCCGAACAATCTCTTCCTCCTCCCGTCACCACTTCCTCTTTTCCCGAACAC
>NW_017275761.1:0-2218 GCF_001594065.2 Cyphomyrmex costatus
TTTTTGAACATGGCTTGACCTTTTCATTTTAATGATATGTTAGGATTAATAATATAATAATATCGCAAATGTGGAATAATATCGCGGAGTCACGGTCTCCCCTTCTTCCGACTCGACTTCGCCTCGTCGGAGTTTGAATAAAGCTAATCCAAATTCGGCCAATAAAGCTTCTCCGAAAAATAAGTGTATTAATGTACTTCAATGGAATTGTTGTGGTCTTAAACATAACCTTTCATCATTGCTGTCAATTAATAGTGATTATGATATTTGTTGCATTCAGGAATCATTGCTCAAGTCTAGTACGCCTCTAGATATCAAGGAACATGTCATAGTTAGAAGTGACATTATTAAGGAAGGCGAACGAGGCGTTTGCCTTATCTTAAAGGAGAATATTAAGTTCGAAAGGCTAGATTTCTGCGATGTCGCTCACCCGTCAGTTGAATTAATTGCTATTAAGATTCACTGCTTTCGCTCGGATCCTTTAATATTAGTAAATATATACAGGCACCCCGGCTTGAACACCTCGACCTCTTTCTATAGGAAGTTAATTAATAGATTAGATGATTATAAATCCTTTGTTATTTTAGGAGATTTTAATGCGCACCACCCCTTCTGGGGATCGAGAAAACGCTCTTCGGCTGGAAAGATCTTGTGTAACTTTATTTTCGAAAATGATTTATTTCTTCTAGGAGAGAAAGCTCCTACTTTTCTAAGGAACTCAACATGCCCAGCGTCTGTTCTAGACTTGACCATTGCATCTTCACAACTGGCGCCTGTATGTGATTCTAAGGTTTTGTCGGATTCTTTGGGTAGTGATCATCTTCCTGTAGTCACTAGCATAAGTATTCAAGCGTCATATAGGAGAAAGTTCTACTACAAGCTTCCTCTGCCTTATAATGCCGCCAAGGATTTCGGGTATGCGCTGTTTGGCGAGGCTAAGAATCTTCCTGTCCTCTCTGAGCGTGGCTTGAAGGAATCTTATGACTGTTTTATTGATAGTCTTCTCAACGTGGCTAGAAGTTTTCTTCCGGAAAAAGGCACTTTCCTCGTACCACGGTTCAGACTTCGAAGATTACTCTCCCGCCGTGGTGGAATGAGGAATGCACTGAAGCAGTACGTCTCAGAAAAGAGGCAATCAGAGAATTTCTTTCGACACCTTCAGAAAGCAGTTATAAGGCATTTAGAGAGTCTCACATTAATTGCTCTAAAACACTCTCTGAACAAAAACGTGCTGGGTGGCGTAAATTCGTAGGCGACTTTAATTCAAAAACCCCTTCGAGTCGTATATGGGCTCTAATTAAGAGCTTCAAGAGAAAATCGCCACAGTCTGAATCCTCATCGCGGGACCAATTACAGGCTTCTTACGAAGCTATCGCTAAATTGTGCCCTTCATCCTCCTTCTTCGATGGCACCAAAACTCTGGAAATCATGAAAATGGAAGATAGCGAAAATCCATCCTCCTGTGCATGGCTAGATAATCCTCTCACAATGGCGAAATTGCATATCGCGGTGGAGTCTGTGAGGAGAAAATCTGCTCCGGGTTTGGATCAGGTCAGTTATGAGATGTTGAAGCAATTACCCGAGGAATATTTATCACTTTTGCTATCTATCTTCAATGAAGTTTTCTCCAAGGGCGAATTTCCGGAATCTTGGAAGACTTCCCTGGTTGTCCTCATACCTAAGCCCGGTAGTAAAGCGGTTAGGCCCATTTCTCTAATGTCATGTGTTTGCAAGCTAATGGAACGAATTCTCTATAGGAGGCTTAGCTGGTTTGTAGAATCTAGCTCGATTCTCCCTCAAGCTCAATCCGGATTTAGACCTTTCAGAGGATGCGACGATAACTTGACAGTCCTAACAACCGACATAAGAACGGGTTTTCTCGAGCGTACTGCCACAGTCGCAGTTTTCTTAGATATTGTAGGGGCATTTGATAATGTTGATCCTTTCTTACTCTTGGATGACCTTAAAAGTATAGGCATACCAGCATGCTTCAGAAAGTTTGTAGAGAACTTGATTAGCAGCAGGAACTTATTTTTTATCGTAGACGGTGAGTTGCAAGGACCTTACTCAACGTACAAGGGAACCCCTCAAGGCTCTACTTTAAGCCCGCTGTTATTTGACTTATATCTCAAAGACTTAGAAAAACACTTGCATTCCGACACTAAATTCCTGCAATATGCGGATGATATAGTCCTATATTCCTCCCACCGCGACCCAG
>NW_017275761.1:3885-12894 GCF_001594065.2 Cyphomyrmex costatus
GGACGCTCGTGTATAGTAACTTGCGGCAAACGGACAACATTCGCAAAATTAAGAACTAGTACTGTAGACCTCAATGGCCTAGTTCCAGTCCGGAGTGACTGCTTGGCCAGTAACTAAGAAGAAAAGTGTTATTATCAGTGTTAGTTTAATTGTTAAAAGTGAAGTGTAACTGAAGTGTAGTGTATTAGTGTATAGTGTGTTTTTGGTGTCCTCAAGATGAGAAAGAATTCCAATAAAAGAGTACCTCTCTTTGCTAAGAGAAAGTCAAAGAAAGGAGGATGGTTAAAAAGGTTAGTATATCTATATATTTATATAAAAAGAATAGTCATAAAAGTGGTGTCACATGCTCGTTACCATTTAAAAAACTCGATATATTTTTATTTGTTTTGATATATTTCATGTTATAATTAATTGGATAGGATTATAATAGCAAGTTATAAATAATCAATAGAGGATGATAACAAGGGCAAATCTGAGAGTCAACGCTACTTAAAAATTAAAATTATCAAGTATATTAAAATTTCTGAATATAATCAAAAATTTCTGTATTATAAATAATCGACATAATGATACTTTTCTATTCATACATTCTATATTTTATTTGTAAAAGTTATATAAATAAACAATAAGGACGGTCGAGCATATGCTATACTAGGTTTTGTTAGTGCAAAATTAATCTATATTTATAAAATTAATCACATTTACATTGTTACGAGTGCTAAATTGCATAAGTGACAATTGCGCCATAACTGAGAAATAACGAAGACGAGAAATAAGAATAATATAAATTAATAATATAAATGAATCGCGAACGCAACTCGATTGCGCGATCACGCCCTCGACCGATTACCGGAACGCGCGGCGAAATAAGTTTAATAATAAGTTTAATATAATATTAAAACCGCGAGCGCGACGCGATTACGCGATCACGCCCTCGACCGATTAGCGGAACGCTGACGAGAAGCGCCGAATATGAAGGTCAGAGACCTCAATAATTCAAATAAGTAAGAGAAGACCGATGCAGAGTGGAGTCAGTAATTTTATCAAAGTGTAGCGCGTCACTCTGCTCGAATACGATCTTAAGGTTATATCGTGACACGCGTAGTGTAAGTGATTTATGTGAAATAAATACTTGTGAATAATTGTGATTATTTAATAAAGTTTATTTGAAGTTAAAAATAATATAAAAGGAAAGTGATTGATAATTTATTTGCTGCTCCCGAATCCTTGGTGGATCCCGAATCCTGTGCCGACACTGGCGGCACAACAACATAGACGTTTCGATCTTAAATTTGATCATCTTCAACTACAAAGTAACTGTAACATAATTGATGTAACTATTTATTTACTAAATTATATAGAACATATCACATTCGTAAATTCATTGACTTGTGCATTAGATGCCTTTGAACTGTCGAAAAATTATATTAATAATTATTTATACTGAAGATGATCAATATGGCTGAAACGTCTATGTAAATGTGATTAATTTTATAAATATAGATTAATTTTGCACTAACAAATCCTAATTTGTAGCATATGCTCGACCTTCCTTATAGTTTATTTGTAAACCACTTATTCTTTTATATATTTTATACTAAATGAGTTCCTTAAAGCATTTTCTCTCTCTCTCTCTCTCTCTCTCTCTCTCTCTCTCTCTCTCTCTCTCTCTCTCTACTCTCTCCCTCTCTCCCTCTCTCCCTCTCTCTCTCTCTCTCTCATTCTCTATGTCTGTCTCCCTTCCTATATTAGAAATAAAGTATATCGTGTACAGAACGCTGATAACAAGTATGCGATATACATTCATATTTGTTGCCCCACACACAATAAGAAAAAAACCTTATGACCCGATGCTGGATATCGTTGCGATTCAATTTATTTCATATAATAAAACTCAAATACGTTTCGACCCACGGCTAAGGTCCTCTTGAATGAGTACATTAAATTATAATAATACAAAAACGAATATCGGTAATTACAAACGAAGAATTATAAAAGGTTTATATTTGTGAGATGATAATGTGATGTTTCTCAAAAATTTTGTAACACATTACAGTCTATTGGCTGTCAAAAATAATTTATCACGTAACAGTTTTTGTTAATTAATCAATTACGTCATCCTGTAAAATGTCCATTAAGTTTCTGTGTACGCCAGTCGTAGGTCAAGTGAGTGAGTGATTCGTTGATTTACTTGACCTATGACTGATATACATAACACATCACATGTAATATCCATCTATGAAGCTCCATTAAATTTGGAAATTTAATAAACATCTTACATATACAGGATGATGTGATTGATTAATTAACAAAAAGTGTCACGTCGCAAATTAATTTTGACAGCCAATAGATTGTAATATATTACACAGTTCATGACGTTTTTGAGAAACTTCATCATCTCACAAATATAAACCTTTTAAACTTGACATATATATAACTTATACATCTTCGTTCGTAATTACCGATATTCGCTTTTGTATTATTATAATTTAATTTATTCATTGAAGAAGACTCTATCCGTGAGTCGAAACGTATTTGATTTGTATAATATAAAATAAATTGAATCGCAACAACATCCAGCACCAGCTCATAAAGGCTTTCTTTTTATTATTATTGATGTAATTCATTAGAGCCTTCACAATTTTAATTAATTTTATATAATGTCATATAATACAATATTGCAGGATGTTATTCTACTTGCATAAATGTTACATAAATTAATGAAATAACCACAATAACCTAACAAATACTATAAAAAATGATTACAGACCTTTGCTTATTTTAATATTGATATTTCATATATTTTGTAATCGTAGTTTAAAATAAATAGTACCAGAGATATCTCGATATCTGGTTATTCGTAGGTAATTGCCAGAGGCGTTAATCGTGGGCTGGCTAATTGTAACGAAATGCCACAGCCGTACATCGTGCTTTGGCTAGTTATAACCAAATGTCAGAGGCGTTCATCGTGGGCTGACTATTTTATATTTACTGCCTGAGGCGTTAATCGTGGGCTGGCTAATTGTAACGAAATGCCACAGCCGTACATCGTGCTTTGGCTAGTTATAACCAAATGTCAGAGGCGTTCATCGTGGGCTGACTATTTTATATTTACTGCCTGAGGCGTTAATCGTGGGCTGGCTAATTGTAACGAAATGCCACAGCCGTACATCGTGCTTTGGCTAGTTATAACCAAATGTCAGAGGCGTTCATCGTGGGCTGACTATTTTATATTTACTGCCTGAGGCGTTAATCGTGGGCTGGCTAATTGTAACGAAATGCCACAGCTGTACATCGTGCTTTGGCTAGTTATAACCAAATGTCAGAGGCGTTCATCGTGGGCTGACTATTTTACATTTACTGCCAGAGGCATAATCGTGAGCTATCACGTTATAAATGCCACAGACGTTTATCGTAATAGCTTTCGAGCTTTCTGGTAATTCGATGTGGCTAGTTTGTAAAATGCCAACAGCATTTATTTTTTAAATATAATAAATGCTGCAAATGTAGCACCATTTACATTCGTATGAATGATGTAAATAATTTATGTGTAATAATAATAAAATAAGCAAAGGACTGTTGCAATTTCAAATTTGGAACATAGCAACATTTATGTAATAAACACGATATACACTTATATATTTAACTAACCGGATTAAATAAAACGTTTTATTAATATCTTATTTTTTTACAGGAGGCAGATACAGAAAGTGAAGATGACGGAGTCCCTGGCTGAAGAAAAGAAGAAGATATTTGAATATATTTACGACGAATCTATCAGTTATCAGGACCCAGTAAAAATACTGTCCGACTTGATAGATTCGAAGATTAGTATTCAAGGTACACAGTGCTTGAAGCCAGTAAGTAAAGATAAGTACATAAATGTACAAAAATGTGTAGATGACAATACTCTTGTCATCGAAAACACAGGCATTGTAGATACTGATCGTATCCAAGAACATGAGCCTGAATGTAAACACATGAATGTACAAAAATGTGTAGATGACAATACTCTTGTCATCGAAAACACAGGCCTTGTAGATACCGATCGTATCCAAGAACATGAGCTTGAATATCAGCGCATAAATGCACAAGACCGTGAAGATGATAAGCATGTTCTTTTCATCGAAAAAACAAACTGTGTAGATATTCAACAATATGAGCCTCAAGGTCACCGGATTATAGATATTGCATTCTTCAATGCAGAACTGCATAGAGTATTTGATAATCATGCGCCAAGTGATTGCCTGTTTAAAGACTGGGAACTCATTAATACTCGTCGCATTGGGTTCAAAACGCAGTTCTTTTATAAATGCAAAATGTGTCATTATGAGGCTAGCTTTTGGTCACATCCCACAGACTATAAAAATATGGACATCAACACGGCTATTACGGCTGGAACCATCACTACTGGGATTGGTTATGCTCAAATGGAAGAGATATTTGCAGCTGCAAATGTACCGTGTACGTCGGAGAAAACATATATCCAACATCGAGACATAGTACTCGAACAATTTGAAAAAACAGCCATTGAAAATATGACAGCAGCTGGCAAACTTGAAAAACAACTGGCTGTAGAAAGAAATGAAATAATCAACAACTATCCGTACATAACCGTTGTAGCGGATGGTAGTTGGGCGAAGAGGTCTTATGGTAGAGACAGTGCCTACGATTCACTTTCCGGAGTTGGAGCCATTATTGGTTATCGCACGAGAAAAGTTCTCTTCATTGGCATTCGCAACAAATTTTGTACGATATGCCATATGGCGGAACGAGAACATATAGAGGCAAAAAGTCATAAATGCTATAAAAATTTCGACCGTGACGTTAGTTCTGCACGCATGGAAAGTGATGCTATTGCAGAAGGATTTACACGTAGCATTGCAATGCATGGAGTGATTTTTAGAACACTCATTGCCGATGGCGACAGCAACGTGTATCAGTCCATCTTAAATAGCAATCCATATCGAGAGCAAATAATAACAGTGCGAAAAGTAGAATGCACTAATCATTTGCTTCGAAATCTATGCAAAAAATTAAAAATAGTTGCAGAGACAACAGAACCGAAGTTTCGTAGAAATCGTGACTTTGTAAAATTGAGAAATATTGTGAAAACCAATATTTTAAAAATTAGAAATGAAATTCTACAATTAAGTGAATGTAGAAGGAAAGAGGAGCAACCTCAACATCGTTTAGCTGCAGAATTACGAGAAGATATAATAAATCTTCCAAGCCATATCTTTGGTGAACATAAATGGTGCAAGGAACGTGATAGTACATGTGAGAACATCGCAAATCCAAATAACCCAAATTATGTTCCGAATCTACAATTTTATGGTATTTACAAAAAAATACAGAGTGCAATCATACAGCTAAGTGATTATGCCGATAGTTTGTTGCTCAATGTGACAAACAATTTAGCAGAAGCGTTTCACTCGATAGTTTGCGCAGAAGTTGGTGGAAATCGCGTGGTTTTACGGTGCCCGAGGTTCTTATAATACTAGTATTGCGGCAGCTGTCATTCAACATAACACCCAACAAGTTCTCACAGAATTACATAAAAACGCACATGACAGTGTTCCTTCTATTATCGAGAATTTGGAAAAACGACGACAACTAAAAACAACTCAAACTAGAGAATCTCGCGAAATAGATGGAAAACCAAAAAAATTTAAAAAGAACGTAGGAACAGATGGTTATTACGGACCTCAATTTCAAAAACCAGACGTATCCTCTGCAATATTTGATGAAAGAAAACAAAGGCATATGGAAGAATTGTTCGAAAATGCCAAAGACTGGAAAGAAAATGAACGCAAAACCAGAGAGCAAAGTGATAGCGAATTATGGTTGTCACTGAGAAAAATAATGTTGACAGCATCAAATTTTGGAACGGTATGTCGTATGAGACCAACAACGTCTTGTGCAACGACCGTCAAAAGTATCTTGTTTCCTCCATCCATCGATACCGCAGCCATGAAATATGGTCGCGATATGGAGAAAGTGGCAAAACAGGAATTATCTAAAATATTGAAGAAAGATATAAAGCCATGCGGATTGTTTATTGATTCTAACAATCCGTGGTTGGGTGCTTCTCCTGATGGGCTTCTCGAGGAGGATGGTCTAGTTGAGATCAAATGTCCTCTTTCTGCTGAAAATTTAACAGCTGAAGAAGCTATTCATACGTTGCCTCGATTGAAAGGTATTTTTGATAAAAAAGATCTAAATGCAATGAACCGAAATCATCGGTTCTTTTATCAAATACAGGGTCAATTGAAGCACAGCGCAATTTTTGCATTTTTGCTGTATGGACTCCGAGAAACATGAAAACAGTGCTTGTTAATAGAGACAACGATTTTTGGCAAAATAAAATGTTGTCTTCTTTAACACGTTTTTATTTTGACTGCATGCTTCCTGAAATCTTGGACAGTCGGTATATTAGACATATGCCTATCAGAGAACCTAAATATATAGTAGAGGCAAAAGAGAAAGTGTTGTCCAAAAGTATTAATACTTGTAACATTAAGCGACAACATGTGATAAAATCAGTTGATGAAGAAGAACATAAAACGATAAACCATAAACGATTGAAATGTAATAATATTTCCATCGAAAAAAGTGCTACTGTTTCTGCTGCCGTGATAGAGTCAGATGATGATTGTATTATTGTTAGTTATGAAACTGACCATATTCCGACAGCAGATGAAATGGCAAGTCGCAGAAGAGTTCTAGACAGTCGCCAGATATATCTTTCTTCAGTAAAAGAGAATGTGTTATCTAAATATAGTAAATTAGATGATGATTCGTTGGATATCTTCTTACGCGTTGTGGCACAAACATCTTGTTTCGAAACACAAAGCGTACACTATATAGAATTTCCAGAATTAATTACAGCCAGTGATCGAAAAAGTATTCAAATAATTGGAGGAAATTGTACTGATCATTGGCGCTGCATCTCTTTCGACGGAAAATTTATGTATATGACAGTTTACCTGGCTGTAGATACGATAAAATGGCATCGAAAGAAAGACAATATATCCAAGCTCGTTTTCCGCAAGTAGTAACTACCGACATAAGGTTTGAAAAAGTTCAAACGCAACCGGATGGTACGTCTTGTGGAATATATGCTGCGGCTTTTGCAACGGATATAGCCTTGGGTAAAAATCCTAGCAAACAGAAATATTCCAAAAACGTTGAATTAATGAGACATCACTTTGTTTCTATCATAGCAAGCAATAGACTGTTACCTTTTCCCAAAGAATAAATGTTCTTTGAATGTTAGATAATTTCACGAGAAATTATAATAACAACTAAGATCCAGCTCGTATTGTTTTATCGGTTGTGTTCTTACATGAAAAGGCCTAAAACATTTACTATTTGTTCGAAAAATATTGTTGTATTATCATACAGAAGTGTAATAGCACACTGCCAAATGATAGAACGGTCATAAAAAAAAAGTACATAACTTTGATGTACAAATTTTGATATACTTGATGTCTCAAAGACGGAAATATTTGCCCACTTTATGGGCTAGGCACAACAACGGAGAAACGATAGAAAATATTTGGTTGCATTTCACGGGAATGGGCGATGGAGGGGCCCATTTCATATTGTCAAAATTGTCATGTGCATTGTCATGTGTTGTCAATACAACATATATTCCATATGCATGTGTAGCTATTTCATCTCTTCATGTTACGTCTAACGAAAAAAATAAAAATTTCTCATACTGAGATATTAGCTGATTTCCCTACGTCTCCATTTATACGAAACATTAGAATTTTCTAAGTATTATTTGTGTAGTACATACAGAGTGTCCCAGAGAGATCGCAAAAAAGTACATGTACAGGTAGAGCGGACTGAACTGAGTCGAAACGTCCTGTTCCATTTTGCGATATCAGCAATAGTGTTAACGAGATATTAATTTTTAAAGATTATTGAATAAGCGCATGCCACTCAGCCTACCCGTTATTGAGTATACACCTATAGAACGCCGCGTTTTTTTTATCAATAAAAACACGTACTGAATACGGAATGAATAGGAGCTATCATATGTGTGATTGCATATGATAGATGTAAACAGCACGCGGCCAGCGGCGGCTCGGGGCCAGCGGCGGCTCGGGGCCAGCGGCGGCTCGGGGGCCGCGGCGGGCCCCGGGAGGGAGAGGGGGGGAGGGGAAGATCACAAAACAGTTGTTCCAGAAGTCTTTACAATCAAGTTCGGCCGTAGCTCCAGCATCCCCTTAAGATAACAGCTACAGTTTAGATATGTTATATATTACGGTTAAGATATATTCATCTTACAGTTGTCACAATCAAATGTATTGATGTCTGATGATCGAAAATTATCATTTTCGATTGTGACAACAGTAGCGTTTTTTCCATGCTTTTATTTAGGCTGCTTTCCTTTTAGGAGACACAAATCGACACATGTCGCTTTCCATTTATAATTTTGTTCAAACTCAATTGACACACTTCGCCTCTGCTCGGGAGGAGAGTCAAAGTGTGTTTCGAGTCTATTCATAAGACAATTAAGTAATATTAGAACGCACTCCTTGCAATAATCGAATCTTATGCGTCCATTAAGATCAAAATTCAAATCTTTTATGATTAGGTATTAAAAGTTCGTACACACGATACACACACTGCACATATCGCGTTCCATTTAAGTGTGGCAAACTGTGTTCGAGTGTATTATACTGTGTCGATTTGTGTCTCCTAAAAGGAAAGCAGCCTTAAAGAATCTATATATAATGTTAAATAAGAAAGCCGTTCAATCTTAAATAATTATTTGTTTTTAGTTTATTTTTAGATTTATTATACCTTTAAGAATCAGAAAGTACAAATGGTTTTATAGAAAATACAAACCTCAAAGTGTAATCTTTATGTATCTCTGCACTTAGATATAAATATACTTATTTGTGATACTTGCATAAATATATGTAATGGTTATGTACATGTTTATGAAATATACACATAATCAATATTATTATTATTTCTTTATAAAAATTT
>NW_017275762.1:0-224 GCF_001594065.2 Cyphomyrmex costatus
ATTAAATCTCAATAACCAACTTTTATATTTTGTGCACTAATTGTAAGAATAACATATTGCAGTAATTATCTAGAAAACTGTAATATACAAATTGTAATCTGTTTTACTTATATGTATGTATGTTCAATTTGAATTTGCACTTTGAATAATCTATCATTTCCTTTTCGTGGTACATATTCAACATAAAAAATATTCGTTATATGTACGTTCAATTTGAACTGGCA
>NW_017275762.1:423-5968 GCF_001594065.2 Cyphomyrmex costatus
AGGTTCAGTTTTTATAGTTTTCATTTACTTTTCGTGGTACATAACATAGAAAGTAACATAATGTATGTTCACTTTGAACTGGCACATTTAGTAATATATCAGTTACTTTTCGTGGTCATATATTATATTAGATAATATCATTTAAAGTATTAAAGGTTTAAATTATTAGGTTTCATTATTAGATAATCATTTTAATTTAGAAAAGTTCAAATTTTTGGGGATAATTTTCAAAGGTTGAAATTTATTGGGTTTTCTATTTTGTGGTTAGGTAATCGTTTTAATTTAGGAAGGATCAAATTTTTGCGGTTAGTTTTCAAAGGTATAAATTTGTTGTGTATTTTAATTTGCGAGGATCTATTTTTGAACATGGCTTGACCTTTTCATTTTAATGATACTAAATTATAATGGTATCCGATAATGTCCCCACGGTAACTTCTCCGTTGAGTCCGGTACGACGTACCGTTTGTCGTCGTACGGACTCAGAGCTATTTTCTTCTCCGACACCGTGTACACTTGGTATAACTTCGACCTTATACACGACTGTCTGCGCGTCATTTCAATCTCCTCGATCAAGCATCGGGTGTAATCGTCGAACGTTATCGTTCGCGCTACGACGCTACTTTTTACGCCCTTTGCCTTCTTCGTGTCTTTCTTCCCGTCTACGCGCAACGCGTACACGCACCGGCAGAAATGCTGTCTCTCGGCGTTCGGCTGCAAATTTACAAATGCATGGAAAGCTATTACAATGAATCTCAAAATTACACGTAATGTTGTAATTATGCACAACAATTTTTTACAATATTAAAACATTTTGTGTGTAATAAAAGTATTATTATGAATATTGACAAGCGAAAGACACCGGAGTATCTCACTCGTACTAGTAACAAATGTGTGAGACAGCGAAAGGACACCGCGAGTAGGCATCACGTCCAACTACGCTTTCTCTCTCGATCGTGCGCCTTGCGCTAAGGATAGAATATCGGAGCGCGCCCCACTACTACTTTCTCCCTCCGCGCTCCACGCCTCCTCCGCGCTCCCAATAACACGTACGTGTGCGCTCGGTACGAGTGTGTAGCGCCGCGCGTCGAACGCCGAGGGACAGCATTTCTGCCGGTGCGTGTACATCTTCGCTCTGAGTCCAACGAACTCGGTCATTATCGCGCCGTTGTTCTCGTCCTTCATAAGGCCGGGCACCTTCTTATTCGCGAGAGATATACCGTACGCGTTGTTCGCAGGATAGTCGCTCGTATTGAATCGAGCGATATCGCGTTTCATCGCCGCGTACACGTCGTCGCATTCGATGCGATAAATGAGGCTGTCCGTATCGGTGTACATAATTTTACAATTTTTGTTAAACATAGGTACCATGTACTCATGATGAAATTCGTACAAGCAGACTTTAGATATGTCGAGTATGCACATACCTACGTATATCGGCTTGTCGAATTTCACCTCGAGTTTGCACAATTCGACGGCGATTAAGTTTTCCGCAAAGACGCTGCGGCTATGGAAATTCGGTTTCGCGATCATTGCCTCCGCGCCGTACCGTCCGTCCCATGCAGTTACTAATTTTACGTCGACGCGATCGCGTACGTTCTCCATGGTTTTGCCAAAAACTGCATTATTCATAAGTTTATACAAATTTTTCTCGAAATCATTCTTAGCCAAAGTTCTAAATTTTGTGTTTAGTTCTAATCACGGAGCCAGGCGGATTGAGCGAATTGTAACAAGCGATGGGTCTTCATTACTCGAAGGCCGTGATGTATTGTTGCAGATTGCGGTAGTGGATAACGTAACGCTGTTTATCGTACAGAGTCGCGAGCAGTTTATCCTCGCGTTTGCCGGGAGGCTTATCACGCATCGGGCAAAACGGTAGATCATTGTGCACGTCGTGAAGATGTTGTGGATACTCGAGATCGACCTCGAGAATGTAACCGGTGGGCGAATCCGGAGCGATCGCGTTCGCGTCAAAGTTCGCGACGCCTTGGACCCATTGGAAATCCGCGTAGGGCAGCGGTTGACACATCGCCCATCCGTACAGATTATTGACATCGTAATACATCAGGTACGACGATGGTTTCAACGAGTCGTACGAACACATGTACTTGTTATTAGTCTTTGCTTATCTGTCGGAACATTGGCTAAGGCCACCGCGTATACCGCGCTCGATAAACATCACCATATCTATATCGGTGAGCAGCTCGAATTTTACGTGAGTGTGTTTCAGCATGGCATCCCACGTGAAACCGGGCAAAGTGTAGTAATGCGCAGGATCGAGACCGTAACTCGCGACGCAACTTTCGCGAAAATTCTCAAAAACGTCAGCCAATAACAAGACATCGGTTTTCAGGTACAGATCGCTGTACTCGCCGAGCGTTCGCACGGAGAACCGCTGCCATACGTTCGCGGCGTGCGCGTAATCACTCTCGGACACGGTATCGCCTGTCAGCGAGCTGTGAAAAGATTCGCGCGGCGGCAAACACGACTCATCCAGTTTTTCGACACAATCTATGTACTCGTACGGAAATACTCCTTTACGAGTAAGTAGATTGAAATCTTCGTCCGATATATGTGAGAATTCGGATCTCACAATTTTCAATTTCTCTGTATCGAGATACGACGTTAATTTGTCGAGACTTGTACTCAAAAATTTATACGAGTCTATAAATTTTAATTTAACACAATTTCGCGAATCTTTGTCGCTAGTGTCTTTAACATGCTTCGTAAACGAAATATATTTTTCTTTAGTCAGAGGAAGTAGATCTACTTGCCCCTTGAATTTTGTCGATATTTCTTTAATTACAAAGTGCGCGTCGTACCCCGATAGGTTGTGAAATACAACCGGTATGTAAAAAGAATCCTTATAATTTATATTACAGCTCTTATGCGCTGGACCGCGGTATTGCCCGGTGAGGTGACAGTGATCGCGTGCCCGCTCGTCGCCCGGCGCGAACGGTTTCTCGCAGATATGACAGTGCGTTGCACTGTTGAATTTCTGCCAGTCGTCTCGTGTGAAATCCATAGGTTGGTTGGTCGTTATTATATTTTTCGCGCGGTGCGCCAAATCCTCGAGCTGGCGCGCGAACCAGCTGATACAGTCGTTATCGCGCCAACATCGATACGTTAATAACGTATCGTCGTACGAGCAGTGTACGTAGTACGCTATACTAAATACCTCGTGCCGTTGGTACGCGTACGATGACGATGCTGCGGTGTCTTCCATCTTTCGCAAGACGCACTCGAGATCAGCGTAGACGATGAAAGGTGCCCGCTCCTTCATACTGTGGTTGCGGAACTCCAACCACTTCTTGTCCTCGCATGGCAGGCGGATAGCGCACTTGTTCAGTTTTTGACAGTCCACTGCGTGGCTCTCCAATTTTTCGTTGGAGGAAAAATAATGTAAACATCTGCAAAAATATAACATAACAATTTATTAGTATAATTTTTTTTTAGATATTTTATTTTTACTTATTGTGTACTTACCGGTCGCAGAAAAATATTTTATTCTTGTTTTTGGATCTCACAAGTCGAGACAGATTTTTAATCCATGTAAAATGACCATCATTGTCACCGTCTTGCAGATACAGTATGTTGACATGTCTCTCTTTCTTTTTGTCGGTGAGCCGGAGAGGAAGAATCTCATTATTCTCGATACCGTATACGTTGATCGAGATATCGTTGAGACGTTCGAATTTTTTAATGTCTTTTAATTTCATCGGAAATTCGATGCCGTCGAGATTCAGTACCGTTGCGTAATGCGGATACGACGATGTATGATTCACATTACTTTTAGCTGGGTACAGAGCTGCGACGACCGATCACGCGAAGCACTTATTGTCCATGGATTGTACGTTGACCATTGCTTCCTTCTTTTTAAATTTTTCCGACACTTTGACGTAGCATCCCGCGTGCATGGGATTCAGTTTATTCATGTTTACTGTCAAGTTCAGGATTCGCGAGAGCGCCTACCCGCTGTCGCGCTCCTGGTGCTCTTCGAGCGACGCCAACGTAGGCTCGATAACGCGCGACACGTACCACTCGCGCACATTCGACATTGGATATAGTTCACAATTTTTAGTGTTTATGCTCATAACGGTGCGTTTATCGCCCGCTATGAACTCACCGTTGAATGCGGTGTTCGCTTTCACGCTACCGTGTCTCTCTATAGCGTCCCGCACACGCTCGAGCACTACACTACCGGCGTCTTCCAAAAATTGACGCGGCTCTATATGTTCAAAGTTTATCACCGCACCGGTTAGAACGCGCCTCTCGAACGCGGCGTCGATCTCGCGCCACGCTAGAGATCTATCGCGATCACCACCGCCACCACCCACGTGCACGAATCGTCGTTCCAACTGCGTCCTCGCACCCGCGAGTCGCGCGATCCTCGCCACTGCGGATTGTCTGTGCCCGACGGCAAGACGCGGACGCTTAGTGCGGCAGAGCTCCTCCAAGTTCTCAATGCACTCGTCGCATCGTTGCATCCACGCGAAACACTCCGCCAGGGTAGCGACGTGACCGCACTGCTCCAGCAGTTCGCGTTCCACTCGCTCGTGGTTTCCCTTCTTTTTTTTTTTTTAACTTTTATTCTGCGCACTTGCACGTTATTCGTTTGCACGCGCTGCACCACCGCTTAACATTTACAATGTCATAGAGATCCAGCACCTTGTCATTATACAAGTAGACCGATCGACACTTTTCACACTCACTGCATGTATCATTGCACTTATCATGCAATAGTTTTTTTATAGCAGGATCCCTCTCACGTTTGTAACCCGACGCGTTTTTATCTATTACCACCACCACTTCGGCTCTTGTACCACTATACGTGTTCATTTCAATGCATCTGCAGGAATGTCTGAGTTTAATCGTGATTATATCCAGTGACCAAAATTGCAGGAATTTAATCCCCGTTGTAGACTGTGTACAATAATATCCATACTCTGATTGATTTCCCAAGTTCGTACACTGGGCGACTACTTGATTGTACGCTTCTTGTTTCTTACGGTCTGACCAATTGCCAATCCGCTCTTTGTCAATGATTACATTTTTCACGACGCGATCACGGTATATCTCTCGATCGCAAATTATATGAACCGGCGATGTCCACACATCCTTTCTCGGCAAACTTTCAATGCCGTCGTCGACAAGATTGTTCACACATTCAAAATAATCGTCCCAATCTTCGTCCAGCAACCGATGTGATGATTCATTGATTGCCATTTTATTTTCTTATACCACAGTATATACAGTAGCGTAACTCTCCTAATTTTGTGAAGCCTAAAATGGAGTGCGCATGCGCGAGTGAGGCGCGTAACCAATCAGGGCACTGTATTTTATCTCACTTCTTCTTCCTATTGTCGGCGTCTGTCAGCCCCATTGAAATGTCCATATAAGGCATTTAAAGGACCATTTAACGGAAAGTGGCGGGAACGCGACGAATTTTATGTGAGAAGTACTACGTGTGATAAAGTGATAAGTGATACGTGTTTAATTATAATAATTATTCAGTGTATTCAGGCGTATTTAAGAAAGTGTAAAAAAA
>NW_017275762.1:6723-7292 GCF_001594065.2 Cyphomyrmex costatus
ATTCAATGTTTTAGCTTACGTTTTAGGTTATGTTGGATATTTTTACGAACATAATTAATATTTTTACAAATTTATAATATTAAAGCATAAAAAACATATTTTATATAATACCTACATCGAAATGATCTTTACAACAAAAATAATTTCATTTTCCTGGTTCATCAATACGATGTGCACTTTTAAAACACTTTTTTCTCACATTTTCAGCTTGAGGCACATAAAAAAAACAATTTTCCTGGTGTTTTAATTGTCGTACTTTTACACAAAGGTACAAAACACGTTTTGTATGTGTTTCATTTGCTCATTTTTTAAATAAATTAATTTCCTGCTGAAGAATTGTGGTTTCGTTGTTGCAGTGTGACGTCACAACGTGTTCGGGAGAGCTCGGTCGTATCCGGACCGTCTTCGGCATTTCAAATATTGCAATACTTTATTAAGCTTTATTATTTATTTTCTTGCATAATTTGCGTTTAAAAATTATTTGAACATTGCAGTTAAGATATATATATGTAGAAATGTAGAATTTTTCTTCTTTAATTTTTAATTCTCTCTCTGCCAAACAATGGTTA
>NW_017275763.1:0-467 GCF_001594065.2 Cyphomyrmex costatus
TTGACAACGGGAATTTTTCGTGACTTTGTTATTATCAATATATTGTCCATTTTGAGAATATTAGTAACAATATTTTGGGCAATTTTGCCAACTAATACACAACATGTTATTACTTTAAGTGCTCTGATCTGTGGAACTGTTCTTGGGTTAGTATATATGTCAACAGTTAGTTTGCTTTGATTATTTATTGACGAAATTAAAATATGCGTATGTATTGTACGCGTTTCAATTTTTATAAAAGACAACTGAATCTTTAATATTCTGAATTCAGGTACACGAGCTCCAGATTTCATCGAGTCAATGAACGATTACAAGTTCTTTATTCCGATCTTTTCGAAAATAAGTACAATTGTAGAAGCCAAAACAAATTCATAGAGATTCATTTTAGTCCGTCAACGGATAGAAAGAGCAAAATATCACAAGCAATATGTGTGGACCTTAATGTAATTTTTTAAAAGAATTACTGC
>NW_017275764.1:0-430 GCF_001594065.2 Cyphomyrmex costatus
CATTTAATAAATACAGCTTACTTTTTTTTGGGATTGAGATACAATTCACTCGCACATACATATGTAACGACCTAACTTTCGTATGCGCGGATGTAGCTCGTCGGTTTCTTCGTATTCACGGATACGAAAGAGGTTCGAACGGAGGAGAATGCAGGTTGAGCAATACTCTCGGACAAGGTGTTCGTGTAATAAATCAGCTTTTATTAATAGTCTCTAGTATTAGATATATATGTAGTTACAACCCAAATAACAATATGTTATCCAAAAGGTTTCTAAAAGATATCTTATTTTTGAATCTGATAACTTAGAGAAACTTCTTAAAGATCACATAAAGATAACTGAATGCTATCTAATGCGTCGTTTTTTTAGAACAGAAAGATGTCACAAAAATGATATTTAAAAGATTTCTTAAATTGGACATCTTTATGAT
>NW_017275765.1:0-6688 GCF_001594065.2 Cyphomyrmex costatus
AAATCAAATTCAAAAAAGCTCAAACTCAAATTTGGCCTAGAACCCGCCTATCTACTCTACTCAAAACTGCTCAACTTTTGATCGGCGATCCAAACAACGCAGGAATCATTGGCGCTTGCCGGTGCTTGCCCGTGTTTTCCTGCAGGACGCTCGCAGAACACTCGCTATTCGCGGGTCGCGTGTATCAATGCGCGAGGCAGCGAGGCTTCTCATTGCCCGCGCTATCCTATGCTGCGTTCAGAAATATCACTCGAGTACCCCCGTGTATCGTCTTATCCTTGTTATTCATTCAATGTTAAACAAGGATAAGACGATACAACGAGTGATATTTCCGAACGTAGCACTAAAGGTGCCATTACATGGTAGCATCACGCGTCGAGCATCTGATTAGCAGAAACTTGTTGCGCATGATTCTGAATTTTCTGATTCTAGCTTCTTGATGCTAAGAGTGCTAACACTATTAATTAAAATACTTAAACACGTTTTAAATTATTTAAAATATGAAGATGATTCAATTTTACTGTATATGTATATTTCTGATTACGAAAAATAAACAAATATAAGTTCTTGTATAGCGAATACATATTAAAGTAATAAATAAAAATTTAAATTGAAAATATTGTATATATGAGTATGTGTAGTTAACAGATTATTCAAATAATTATCCGTTGTAAATAAAAACTATTTTCATCCTCTTTCTGACTATATGATGACTCGCATCACTTGCATTGGTTATTCTCACGACAGCATAACTGATACATATTATATATATTGCGCATACTCGTGATGCTCGACGCTCGACGCTTGATGCTCCCATGTAAAAGCCATGTAAAGGCACCTTAACACATACAGAGTTCAATGCCCGCATAAGATAACTCAAAATAAAACGGAAATCCTATAAACAAGATATTAATTACTAAAAACCGCTAAATATTGGTTTTCAATAATTTTTTACTCAAGTTATACTATCAACTTAATAAAAAAACAGCAAATAACAAAAATTGTTTTTTTTCTTCATCTGAGAATTTTTTTAGAATTCTTTAGTGCCGTATTTTCTCATGTTAGTAAAAATAATTGCCAATAAGAAAATACAGTACTGAATATGTTGACAAAAAATTTTGAAAAATTCTCAGAGCTTTATTAGAAGAAAATAAACAATTTTTGTCTCTTGCTGTTTTTTTGTAAAGTCGCAGTACTTGAGTAAGAAATAATTAAATACTAATTTATTAATATTCGGTGATTTTTAGTAATTAATATCTAGTTAACTATCGTGAAAATTTCAAAATGATACAAAAATTTTCGACTCAATATAGTCCGCTCCTTATGCAAAAGTTTTATCGTTACTTATCTGCAAACACCTTGCATTGTGTGTGTGCGTGTGCGTGTGGTGTACATGTGCATTTATAATTAATCATTTTGATGCATATTGTATCAGCTGTATAGTACACGATTATTTGAACGCAATGTCGAAATTAACATAATTTAAAAGAAACTTGATAATTCAATTCAAAGCTGGGTTCGATTTGGACGTTTTCAGCGCTTTAAACACTTCTATATCTTTATTTTGTATAATGAACGATAAAGACAGAATGACGATTATATAAGCACGTAAAGCGCGTGAGCGTCAAAATTGAACTCAACCCAAGTATCAAGTGCAACTGCAGTAATAAGTTCAAAAAAAACTATTTAAAACATGCGTTATTGTATATATTATATTAATTAATACGTTAAATTTTAAATATTTTAATTTCTTTCATATTGAGAAATCTCGTAACAAGCAAGACTGACTTTTTCAAGAAATCTGTCTAGTGGCTGCCTAGTAAATAAGATGTAGGTGTAAAATCAATAATTCTAGGCGGTCACTAGACAGATCTTTTTATGCCAAGAAATCTGTCTAGTGGCTGCCTAGTAAATAAGGTGTAGATGTAACGTTGTAATTATTAGGTGATTACTAGACAGATGTTTTCATGTGGAGAAATTTGTCTAGTGGCTGCCTAGTAAATAAGATGTAGGTGTAAAATCAATAATTCTAGGCGGTCACTAGACAGATTTTTTATGCCAAGAAATCTGTCTAGAGGCTGCCTAGTAAATAAGATATAGGTGTAAGATCATAATTACTAGGTAGTTATTAGACAGATTTTTTTATACCAAGAAATCTGTCTAGAGGCTGCCTAGTAAATAAGATATAGGTGTAAGATCATAATTACTAGGTAGTCATTAGACAGATTTTTTTATACCAAGAAATCTGTCTAGTGGCTGCCTAGTAAATAAGATGTAAGTGCAAGATCATAATTACTAGGCAGTCATTAGACAGATTTTTTTATGCCAAGAAATCTGTCTAGTGGCTGCCTAGTAAATAAGGTGTAGGTGTAACGTCGTAATTATTAGGTGATTACTAGACAGATTTTTTCATGTGGAGAAATTTGTCTAGTGGCTGCCTAGTAAATAAGATGTAGGTGTAACATCGTAATTATTAAGTGATCACTAGACAGATTTTTTCATGTGGAGAAAGCTGTCTAGTGGCTGCCTAGTAAATAAGATGTAGGTATAAGATCATAATTACTATGCAGTCATTAGACAGATTTTTTATGCCAAGAAATCTGTCTAGTGGCTGCCTAGTAAATAATAAGATGTAGGTCTAAAATCATATAATTACTAGGCAGATTTATAGATATTACAAAATACATATATTAAGTGCGGCTTATACCCAGTGCAAATGCGAGTTAGAAACTTATCTAGTCGGTACTATCTATACTAGGTATTAAATCATATATTTGTGCTGAATAATATATATAGACAATTTGAAACATCTCTATCGACAAGGTAGCAGTGGAGCAGCACGTTAGGTGATCGACTCAGAACCTGGACTGTGGATGGAGTCGCGAGTTCAAATCCCATCGTTTAAAAGTTTTTTCTCCTAGTGGCCCGTTCAGCACTCAATAGGATATAAAAGGATACAACAAAAGATGGAGAGAAAGTATAATTAATAAAAATTATCTCTAGAAATTAAAGTAGAAATATAAATTAAAAAAATTTATTCAAAAAATTATGTTTTTTTTTCTGTTTAGTTGCTGTCTAGTGTAGGATAGACAGCTACTAGATAATTTTTCTTATACAGCTGCTAGGAGAACATTACTATCCAGTAGCTAGCTATGATTTTCCATGTTATGATTGTGTAACTTTTTCTGTCTAACTATTAGCTAATTTTTCTTGTACAGCTGCTGGGGGAAGCGAGCGTTACATTACTAGCTAGTAGTTAGCTACGATTTTCCATGCTAGTAGCTAGCTAGGATTTTCCATGCCATGACTGTAACATATTTTCTGTCTAGCTATTAGCTAATTTTTCTTGTCCAGCTACTAGGGGAAGTGAGCGTTACATAACTAGCTAGTAACTAGCTATATTTTCCATGCCATAACTGTAACATATTTTCTGTCTAGCTACTGCCTAATATTTCTTGTCCAGCTACTAGGAGAAGTGAGCGTTACACAATTAGCTAGTAACTAGCCAGAAATACTAGACAGCGGTTATTTAAGACACAACTTTTCTATCTCTTGCCTAGCTAGCCCCGAGGTTCAATTTCTGCTCGGGTACAGGAGATAAGGGAGATCCCATAGGCATACCAAAAATTTGCTTGTAGAACTTATTATTAAATCTGAAAAAGGTTGAATTAATGATCATATTTAAAGCATCTTTAAATTCATTAAGTGGAATTGATGTATTGCGAGAAATTTTATCCCATCGTTTTTCAATACTTTTATTAATCAATTCTAAAGGTATGTTAGTGTACATGGAGACTACATCGAATAAAACGATTTTGTAATCAGAGTTCAAAGATTTACCATTTAATATTTTCACTAATTCAAAACTATTTTTGATCGAACCGTATTTATTGTGAGTTATGCTTTTTTCAATAATATTTTTAAAAAAATCTGCCAATGGATATAATGGACTGTTAATACAGCTGACTATTATTCTAAGTGGATAACCTGATTTATGTATTTTGGTAAGCCCATACGATCTCGGCAATACACCATCAGTAACCAAAAGTCTTCTATAAACGGACTGATCTATATATCCTTCATTCTTCAATCTAACCAAAGTTTCTTTTGTACAATTTGTTAATCTTTTTAATGGATCTTTATTAATTAAAACATAAGTATTCGTGTCAGAGAGTATTTCATTCATTTTATCATTGTATTCATTAATATCTAATATAACAGTAGCATTTCCTCTGTCAGCCTTTGTGATTAAAATATCTGGGTGTTCTTTTGAAAATGTTTTTACCGTATTATATAAATTTTTAATATTGATTGAATTATTGTAATCAGAATCGAATTTACCTATATTGTTTAAGATTGGAATTGATTTATTTCTGATATTATTTTTTAACTGTTCGTTAAATATATTAATGTTACTTTCTATAAATTTTTTTATAAATTCTATGGTCATTTTTTCATTATTATGCAAATTGTTAGGTAAATTAAACTTATCACCTAATTGTAAGATGGAATTTACACTATCTGGAATGTTAATGTTAGTGGTGTTAATAATCCAATTTTTATTTATTGTGTTGAAATTATAATTAGTAATAAATTGATCAGGATTGATGCTAATGTTATACGAATTAGATTTTAAGAGTGTTGAATTAATATTCTTTGATGTGTCATATATACTGTTCAATATACAAGGTTTGTTAATTTTTAACTCTGAATTTTCAATAGAATGATCAACTCTGACCGAATATTCAATCGGTTTGATTCTTTTTTTAGATTTAGATTTTAAAATTTCAATTTTTTTATTAACTCTGAGGTGTTCTAATTTCCATAATCTATTAAATTTCTTTTCTTGGTACAAAAAGAAGGAAGAACTTATGTTACTTGGTAACATTTTATCACTTCGTCTATAAATTTTAAAAAGGTCGTTGCGAATTACATTAAGTTGTTTATATGCGTCTTTGAGTTCAAATTTCATAAGTTTGTGTATACAATTAGTTTTAATATTGTTAAGTCTATGTATGGAAGAACTTTGTATATCAATGTTACAATTTAAAACACTTTTTAGATGTACTGGTATTAAATTCTCTTTTAAACAATTTCTTATAAAATATATGCGAATTCTAATATTTACATTATTCCTCATCAATTTAATGCATTGATTGAGTAAAAAACAAACATTTAAACCAAAATATAATTTGATGTATCTAAAGAAGGGTAACAACACTAACGTAGTTTAACAACACTAACGTAGTTTATAAAATTGACTGTCTTAATTGTGATTGCTCATATGTTGGTCAAACAAAAAAGAACCTAAAAACTAGAATTAAAGAACATAAAGCACATCTTAAAAAACTACAAAATAAATCCGTTGTTAGTAAGCATCAAATGGAATATAACCATACAATGGATTGGGATAATGTCCATATTTTAGATAATGAACCATCATACATTAAAAGATCAATTTCTGAAATGATATTCATAAAAAAACAATTAAACGGTTTAAATTTACAGAGCGACACGGAAAGATTTCCAGAAAATTACATAACGACACTTTTAAATCATCCCTACCATCCTACTTTAGTTTCCCACTCCTAAAAATATTTCCTTGTTTAATGTAAAGAGGTTACTTGTAACAACAAATTCATACCACATTCTCTTTTTGTAACGACCAACGTTTAGTCCTTTCACATGGATGTCGTCGAAATTCCTTTGAGACAGAGGTATTTATTAATTATCAACTAAAAAATTTTTTTGTTCTTTTTTTTATTATTTTCAATTAAATGTCAGAAAGTAAAAAGAAAATATCAATTATAAAAAAATTTTTTAGTCTGGAAACTTTTGTTCTCAAATCAATAATCTTGCTTCTTGGGACTCACCCTTTAAAGATATTTTTCTTTTTTCAAGAATGTTAGAATCAGATTTTGTTAATAAACCAATACGAATTCTTGAGAGTAATTCACAATAAGATTTGTCTTCTTGCTGACGCATATTAATCATCATAGTCAAATAAAGTAGACCATAGATTAACAGAATTTAAGGAACCAAGAAATTTTTGAATTTTTTTATTCGATGATCGTACAAAGGCGGGATCTTCATGTACAGGAGGTAATTGAAGCAAGTCTTCAAATAAAAGAATATGTTTTTGACCAAACCACCCATCATCGCAGTCGATAGTGTCGAATATTTCATTTTAACTCAACCACTTGATCTTGATAATTTAAATTAGAAATCATTGATACTTTATCAATTATAAAAAGAACAACATCTTTGAGATCCGCTCGTAAAACTTTCAAAACGTGATCAGCTAATGGTTTATACTTAGGAATATTACCATGTTTAACTGGTAATTGATGTAATCTATGTATTGTCAAGCCATTAATGTTAAACGCTGCTATACCAGTGGGTGCCGCTATGGCAGTATCCTTACTAAGATTTTCTTTAATAAAGCATTTAATAGTATTAATCAAAAAACTTTTTCCAGTACCTCCTTCTCCACTAACGTATAATCGTAATTTTTTATCTGAAATAACAATATTAGTTACTTTATCAAACACTCTTTTTTGATCTGCATTTAATTTTGATATCATTTCAGATATATTAATTTCTTTGTTACATTTATTATCAAGATAGTAGATAGAGTAGGCCGATTCAGAATCACTTGGTGATGAGGGGGGGTGAGGTGCGCGGGGAA
>NW_017275766.1:0-18212 GCF_001594065.2 Cyphomyrmex costatus
CAAATAACAGTTTTTTATATTTCAAAATTGAATCACAAAAGATCAGTATTAATTTTAATAGAACTCTTATATCAAATTGTCTATTTTAACGTAATACATTTTGTTATTGAAAGATAATGAAACGGAAATTAATATATATATAAAAAATCTTGGCATACATAATGAGGTATTCAAGTACATGTTTTAGTTAGACTTATTGTTAGTCAAATCAGACGTAAGTTCGGAACTGTTGGGTATTACTGAAGAAGAAGAGAAGGGAACTGTTGTCTTTTTTACCTTATTATTTTCTTAAATCTAATGACACGTATCATTTGTACGCCAAGTTAAATTCTACCCTTTTTTCTCTCCGACTCGCCCCACTACTCATCATTGTCACTCTCCTTCATATATGTACAATATATTTTTAAATAATTCTTTAAATCATTTTTTATATATATTTTAGATACATCTGTACTTTAACATAATATATATATTATCACGAAAGTAACTGATATTAAAATATCTATGTAAATATACAATTTATACTAACTTCGATACATTGCACATCCTCCCTCCTCTTCCACTCCCTCCTCCCTTCCCCACTACTCATCTTTTTCATTTTATTTCACTATCTTGTCGTATAATATGGATTTTTCCCATAAAATATATCGTTTAATTAACTAGTCTTTAAAAATTCTATCTCTAAAGATCTAAGAGGTACCATTCTTACACTTATTTAATTCTAATGACATGTATCATTTGTATGTGTATATAAACTTACCTTTTTAAAAAAAAGGTAGAAGAAAGCGCTAAGAGTGGGTGCTGCTGTTCAGAAAACCATTTGGGCCAGTTTCACCAACGTCAATTACTTAATCGACTGTGAAACTGACCAATCACATTTGCTGTTTAGTAGAACCATCTTTAAAAACCTACGTGATATTATCCTTATTTACTTAATTCTAATGACATGTATCATTTGTATAAAAGATTTGATATCAATAGTAGGCGCCAAGTTAAATTCTAATCTTTAAAAACCAACGTGGTATTATCCTTATTATTTAATTAAATCAATGACATGTATCATTTGTATAAAAGATTTGATATCAATAGTCGGCGCCAAGTTTTCCTACCTTATTACTTACTTAATTTTAATGATATTTATCATTTGTATACAAGATTTGATATCAACAGTCGACGCCAAGTTAAATTCTACCAAATTAAAAAGTAAAACACAAGTGGTGCCTTTAATCTTTTAGAACCAATATAGCATTATTATTTAAATTCTACTAAATTAAAAATTAAAACCCATGTGGTGTACTATCTTTATCTTCATACAATGAAACCTAAGTATATGCCTTTGTATTCTTATTAGAAGATCTTCCTATTCGAAACCAAGTGATTTAATTCTTCTTTAAAAAAATTATATCACAATTAATTTAAAAACAATAAAAAAAATTTGTTTAAATAAAAAAATTTTTTATGTAAAAACACTTCGCGCTGCTAGAGCAAATAAGAAAAACAATGAAAACTATGTAAAAGCTATAATAATTAATACAAATATATGTAAAGATAATGATAATTTAAAAATTATAGTAAACATATTCTAAATGCTATATTTAATAAATATACAGCTTACTTTTCTTTTTTTATGAATTTCACTCGCATATACTGTACGCGAATATACATACAGACTGCATACTTTAACACTTGTAGTTTCTCATATCTTTTGTACAAAATGTTAGATCCATGTATAATTTTATTATGACGTTATTATATTGGGATTGAGATACAATTCACTCGCACATACAACACGAATATATACACACTAAATACTTTAATCCTCGTGAAAATGTTTCTTATCTTTATTATTGTATTTCATTACACCAAGATCGAGAACTAGCATCGCGAAGTGTCTTTACATAAAAAATTTTTTTATTTAAATAAATTTTTTTCATTGTTTTTAAATTAATTGTGATATAATTTTTTTATAAATATCATTAAAATTAAGTAAGTAATAAGGTAGGAAAACTTGGCGCCGACTATTGATATCAAATCTTTTATACAAATGATACATGTCATTGATTTAATTAAATAATAAGGATAATACCACGTTGGTTTTTAAAGATTAGACTTTAACTTGGCGCCTACTATTGATATCAAATCTTTTATACAAATGATACATGTCATTAGAATTAAGTAAATAAGGATAATATCACGTAGGTTTTTAAAGATGGTTCTACTAAACAGCAAATGTGATTGGTCAGTTTCACAGTCGATTAAGTAATTGACGTTGTTGAAACTGGCCCAAATGGTTTTCTGATCAGCAGCACCCACTCTTAGCGCTTTTTTCTACCTTTTTTTTAAAAAGGTAAGTTTATATACACATACAAATGATACATGTCATTAGAATTAAATAAGTGTAAGAATGGTTATCACTTACAAGGAACACTAGCCAAGTGTGACTCGCCGATTTGGCTGGAAGTTGGCACATTTTTAGAACTCGGAAAAATAATCGATATGTATTTTTTTTTTATCGGCAAAGAAGAAGGTTTAAGGGTTGAAACTACCCTCTGTATTGTTCAAAAACCCCTAAAATGCATAATAATATGCACGCACATATTAAGTAAAACTTCCATAAAACTTGGTATCTTGGAGTTTTTTGGGTCGCCGATTTCAAATCTGAGGTCATATTTACAAAATTCAAAATGGAGGATTCAAAATGGCGGACCAAATTTTATGAAAGTTTTTGTTTATTTCATAAAATATAGTATCTAGGGGTTTTAAGGTCTCTGATTTCGAATTTGAAGTTAAATTTTAAAAAGCTGAATATAGATACTCCAAATTGACCCTCAAAATTTTTGAATATTTTTTTGGATTACCATAAAAATTTATCTAAAATTTTTTTGGCAGTTTGAGTTGGGCAGATGAAATATGAAACAGAGGAATGATCGGGATGAAGAATGTGAATCTGCATCGTTATATCCGGAACTGAATGTGATATGTCCGGACTGAATTGACAAAACTCATTGTCAGGAGGACAGATATCATCAACTTTAAAAATTTAAGATGTCAACAAGTAATTATCAAATAATTATTTTTACTTCCGTAATCAGCTTGTTATAGCCCGAATGGCTATCACTTATTTTATCAATTATTTCATTCAACCGGTATAGTAATCGGCACCGGAAATGCAAGTCTGCACATTCTTTAAACCGCGCGCGACAAAGCGTCGATCTAAGGTCGTAGCGCGCGAAATACCTAAATGCACTCGGCATGGCAACCAACAGCGGAAGTGCAAGATTGCACATTCTTTAATCACGCGATCGCGCCTCTAGCGCGACGAATATTACCATATATGGTCCGATCGAAGACCAAAAGCGACATCATCAAACTCAATATAAGCGACCGCCTAAATGCCGAGCGCAGAGTCTTATCTTAAAATCTAACCGTAACGGTACGTTACGCGCGTCACGAGAACCGAGTCAAATACCATCCGCGATAACGTTCGTCGCCGACCGGTCTAATAATTAAGTCACGAGCGATACCTTAAAGTATATTCATTTAATTAATCAACTTCATTGATTAAATAAAAGTTACGATCACTCAAGTTAATTGTAACCTATTATAATAAATAATCATATTAATAAAGGGTGCAACATTTGTAATCAAATATTAAAATTGTTAAATAAAAAGGGGTTATTTCTAATGAAAGTGTGGTGATGTGAGTGTTTGTTCGACGACCTTTTACAATTTCCTCGTTATCCTCGTGGGTTCCAACCCTTTAAGCGGATCGAATCCCAAATTATTATCTTGTTGCACCGAGAGGTACAACAAAATTGGTGGCAGCGGTGGGATTATCTGGTGAGATATCACCGAAGAATCTGAGGGAGAATCTTAGAGAACCCGACGATCTTAGCCGCTAGAGGAGACGAGAAAAGACCCGTGCAAACCGCGCAGTGGTAACGGGCCGGAGAGAAAGTACATCTCCGAATTACGATCTCTCAACTCAAGAGAAGATACGTAAAAATACACGGCGAGTGCATGCCGTAGCTAAGACTAGTTATTAGTCTAGCAATAAAATTTAAAAGTGAGTCGACAACGCCACGCAGAGGCCGACGCCCGGAGCTACCAAGGTACCAAGGAAGGCTGCCAGGACCCGAGGCGTACGAGAACCAACCACCAACGACCTTGCATCGAGACGGTGTCAACCAGGAAATAGCGCAACATCGACAGCCAACACGGACTGCGGTGGAAAGGACTTCGCAGAACTTCAACATCCGAATAGCTGAGCGAGCCGATCAGCGCAACAATGACGCGAGCGATTCTACTAATGTAAGTCGTACACATGTTATGCGATAAGACTGTGTATGTCTGAAACGAGAGACACACAGGATACCGACCCGTGTAATCATAGATTAACGATAGACACCGCCGAGCGAGCGAATAGCGAACCGCCGTTGAATGTAACAAATAACGCACGCGATAATTTAAACCCGTCGATCGAAAACGACGTAAACTTATCCCCTCACGTGATAACCGACCGCGAATTTCAGTTAGATCTAGACGATTTTAACTTGATAAAACAAGACGCGATAACACGCGACAAAAATATAATTGACACAGACGAGACTACTCAAAACAGCCGTGACATGACGACGCGTACTCCACCCAGGGATCACACCCCTGAACGTTTATTAACGCCAGGCGAAGATAACGCCCAAAATATAAGCAACCCGCAAAATCGCGGAACACCGGAGAATAGGCGCGGAAGAAGAGTGACCTTCCAAACAGACCACTCCGAAGACGAAGACGACACGCAAGACTCAGTAGATACGCGAAACCGCGACGAAACCGAAACTAGGCATGACCGAAGAGTAACCTTCCAGCCTGCCGAGAATCCTCTGTTATTAGAGATGTTACATACGCTACAAGAATTACGCGTACATATAACGCAAAATCGAAGCGAAACAACCACTCCCGATCGCAACAGAACTTCGCGAAATTCCGACCGACTTACGGATTATTCGTTAATGCAACCACCTCGCGAATCCGGAGGATCACTTCACTTTCTAACATTAAAAGAAGCGCGTAATATGATCCCCGAGATGGACGGCACCTCGCGAGATCGCGTGCAAGAATTTCTACAGGCAAGTGAATACGCCATACGACATGTTCATCCCGCGGATGCATCTACTTTATTAGAGGCCGTATTACACACAAAGTTCAAAGGAAAGGCGATGAAAGCTTTCAAAAATAGGGAAATTATCAGTTACGAACAACTGAGGGACGAGCTGGAAACGGAATATTTAAGCCGAAGAAGTACCGCGCATCTACAGCTCGAATTCAATGCACTGAAACAAAAGCCGTCGGAAACCGCGCAAGATTTCGGTCGCAGAGTAGATAATCTAGCCATGGACCTATACGATTCTATGGAAGAAGGAAAACACCATACTCCCGATCAACAACGAGCCATATTAGAAAATATCAAAGATCAGGCCCTCTTAAACTATCAAATCGGATTGCGCGAAGAAATAAATACATTGGTGCGCTCTCAACATTTCCGAACGTTACAAGAAGCCATAGCCGGAGCGAGTTCCGAGGAAAAAATAAAAGGTCTAAACGACCGACACCGTGCGTATCAACGGGATAAGAAGACGGATTCACCCTCTTACTCCACGCGAAATTTGCGAAATCCCGCACCCCAATGCGGTAAATGCGGAAAAATGGGCCACATCGGTCAAAATTGTCGGACAAGCCGATACGCGAATAAATTTTCCTTGCCTCGTGCTGAAAAGCCAGCAGGAATTAATACCGTCGAGAAATTTTGCACATATTGCAAAAAGGCGGGACATAATCGCGAAGAGTGCTGGATACTCAACGGGCGACCAGATAGAAATACACGACCACGCGCGAAACGCGAAACGGATAGCAAAACAAAGCGAGTAAACTCTGCCGTAAAGGTGAGAAATCAAAGGAAGAGCAAGAGAGATAGCGACAGCGAGGAAGAATCATCTGATAGCAGCGAAGAAGAAGGAGCGAAGGCGCGAAGAAAGCGACCGGCAATAGATCATAAAATTGCACAAGTAACCGGATATAATGCGAATAGCGGTCTTAGACTAATAACGCTACCTATAAGGGAAATGGAAAAGGGGCGTATAAATCTTTTATTTGACACCGGCGCTACACTAACGCTAATTAAAGTGGGAAACTTGAAGGACGCAACTATCATAACAGAGAAGCAAATGGCCCTCACTGGAGTGACAGGTCATAGAATCAAAACTATTGGAAAAATAAAGGCAACAATATTGATAGGAGACAAAAAAGTACGACACACCGTGCACGTCGTGAAGGACGACTTCCCTATCGACTACGCAGGAATACTCGGCATGGATTTCTTGCAGAAGCATAAAATTAAAAGCGATCAAAAAACTTATCTACAAATTGATGGAATAAAATTAAAACTCCATCCTTATAAAAAATGGACGCTGACTCCTCGCAGCGAAACAATTATCCAAGCAATGACCGACCAAAATCGCATTGGAATAGTAAAATCAGAAGAAACCGCGCCAGGGGTTTTCATCGGGAGCTGCCTTGTACAGCCCTGTAAATATATGTGCCCCGTGAGCATCGTAAACACTACGGAGAATGAAATAGAAATACAAGTACCGCAGGTAAAAATTGAAGATCTTACAGACGACTTTAATGAAGCGCTAAACATTAACCACGCGACAAGCAACGATAAAATCGAACTACCGCGTGAAGAAAAAATTAAGAGTCTACTAAGAGTTGCTCATTTAAATCAAGAGGAAAGAAAATCATTACTAAACATATGCGAAGAATTCAGCGACGTGTTTCATCTAGACGGAGAACCACTGACTCATACGACAAGGATAGCGCATGAGATAACGACGCGAGCCGACACCGCGAGCGTGAACGTGCGACCGTATCGTCTCCCCGAGAGACACCGCAGTGAAGTAAATAAACAAATTCAAGAAATGTTGAAACAAGAAATAATACGACCGAGTAGTAGCCAATGGAATGCACCACTCTTAGTCGTACCGAAAAAAGCCGACCTTAACGGAAAACCAAAATTACGAATCGTAATAGACTTTCGAAAATTAAACGATCTCACTATAGGGGATTCGTTTCCCCTTCCGAATATAACTGATATACTAGATCAGCTGGGGAACGCGAAATATTTTACAACTTTAGATCTCGCCTCAGGATATCATCAAATACCTATGGCCGAGCATGATAAACATAAAACTGCTTTTTCTACAGCCTACGGTCATTACGAATTTAATCGCATGCCGTTTGGATTAAAAAATGCGCCCGCGACATTTCAACGATTAATGAATACGATATTAATGGGCTTACAGGGATTAAAATGCTTAGTATATTTAGACGACATCGTCATATACGGACCAAGCTTAGAAGAACATAACAAACGATTAATCGACGTACTTAAAAGAATACGTAAAAATAATTTAAAATTACAACCTGATAAATGCGAATTTTTACGAAAAGAAGTAGTCTATTTAGGACATATAATAACAGAAAACGGAATTTTGCCGGATCCGAATAAATTAAAAGCCGTGAGTACATTTCCAGTACCAAAAAAGGTAAAAGACATTCAATCGTTTATCGGATTAGCCGGATACTACCGAAAATTTATAGAAGATTTTTCGAAAATCGCGAAACCTCTAACTAAATTAACAAAAAAGGACGTAAAATTCGTCTGGACCACCGAACAGCAAGTAGCATTCGAAACTTTAAAAAATAAATTAATATCCGCACCTGTACTAATTTATCCGGACTTCACTAAAGAGTTCATCGTCACGACCGACGCGTCAGATTTCGCCGTCGGCGCCGTTCTGTCTCAAGGTACGGTAGGTCAGGACCGACCGATAGCGTACGCTAGCCGCGTACTATCGCGAGCGGAGCAAAATTATAATACTACTGAAAAAGAATTACTTGCAATTGTTTGGGCAGTAAAACATTTTCGCCCTTATTTATACGGAACCAAATTTAAAATTGTTACTGACCATAAACCATTAATATGGTTATTTAACGTTAACGATCCCGGATCGAGACTCATCCGGTGGAGATTAAAATTAGAAGAATACGACTACGAGATAATACACAAGGCCGGTAAAAGAAATACAAACGCTGACGCCTTAAGTAGAAATCCTATATGCAGCATCAAGGAAGACGAAGAGGATGAAGAAAACAAGGAGAAAACGATGCGCGAATATACAGAAGAAGAGAAACGTCGATTATTATATGAATATCATGACTCACCGACAGGAGGACATCAAGGTGTGACACGCACACTAAATAGAATACGATTAACGCATAACTGGCGAGGCATTACAAGAGATGTCGAGAATTATATAAGTAAATGCGAGAATTGTCAAAAAAATAAACTAAGTCGGAAAACAAAAATGCCGTTAGAAATTACCGACACCCCCGCAAAACCTTTCGAGAAATGCGCACTCGATATCGTAGGACCATTAACGGTAACTACAGCAGGGAATAAATATATCCTCACCTTTCAGGATAATCTAACGAAATTTAGTAAAGCAATACCTATTGCAAATCAGGAGGCCGCAACAGTAGCAAAAGCCTTTGTAACGCGAATAATTGTTGAATACGGGATACCAGAAAAAATTTTAACCGATCAAGGTACAAACTTTGTAAGCGAAATGTTTAAAAATATTTGCAAATTATTAAAAATCGAGAAGATTCAAACAACCGCATACCATCCGGAAAGCAACGGAGCATTAGAACGTTCACACCGAACGCTGGCGGAATATCTTCGACATTATATAAATGAAGAACAAAGTGATTGGGATGAGTGGCTACCATATGCGATGTTCACGTACAACACGACACCACACACAGCTACAGGATACACGCCATTTGAATTAGTCTACGGACACGAAGCTACCTTACCAACATCACTAACGATACCACCAAAACCGTCATATACGTATGATGACTACGCTCAAGAATTGAAGGAACGATTACGAGCAACAAATCAGATAGCAAGAGAACATCTAAAGGAAGAAAAAATCAAGGCAAAAGAATATCACGATAAAAAAGCTAAAGAAATTAAATTCAAAATAGGGGACAAAGTACTTCTATACGACGAAACTTTACGTCGCGGACGATCGAAAAAATTAGACGCGTTATGGACCGGACCATACGTAATTTTAGAGAAAAATTCCGACGTTAATTATACTATAAAAATTGCGCGTAAAAAACTACTAACACACGTAAACCGTTTAAAAGCGTATATAGAAAATTAAAAATAATATTAAAATTAAAAAGGCAATTATAAAAAATTAATGTATATATTATAACTCACCAATAAAGATAGATAGGTGATAATCCAATAATAATCCAAGTGATAAACAGAATAAAATACACATAACTAATAGCTATTCACTACATTAATAATAAAACATTTGAAATATTAATAAAATAATAAAAGACTAATAATAAAAGTTAATAATAAAAATATAAGTTCACTACATAGGCGCAGCACCACGACCACGACCACGATTCAGAAATAAAATACGATAACGCTAAGATATAAATGTAACCGGGCGAAGCGAGAAGACATATAACACACATAAGAAAAAGTGTATTAAATAAAAAGCTAGTTACTAACACCACTACCTGCAAATCATAACAAAAATGTATTTATATACTTAAAAAAAAAAAAAAAAAAAATCCGTTAATTGCTGTGTATACGGAAGGAAAATCATATTTAATAATTAATAAAAATAATCTCCAAAATTGTAAAACAATTTATAGCGACTATATATATATGTAGCAAAAATTTCGAAATACGCCGTGCGAACTTAAATCCAACTTGCAAAATAGAAATATACTTAGGAAATAAAGAATATTATACCAATTGCGAAGTAGAAAATAAGACATCAAACCGTATGGATACCACTAAATAACCCTCATTCATGGTTATTTGCGAAAAAAAAAAAAAAAAAGAACAAATTCTTATAAAATGTAAAGACCACGGACAAATAAAGAAAACAATTGAAAACACAGAAAAAATTTCCTTACTAGAAGATTGTAAATTAATAACGTCAGACACAACGCTACAGTCACAAAAAACATTACACGAGACAGTAATAGAATCATTCATGCCAGAATACAATATATCCTTCTTAAAAAACAAACAACAAACGGAGACTGACAGAAACGAACAAATAAAAATAAAAGACGTCAATGTCAACTCATCAGAATTAAAAGATTTCAAATTAAAATTAGACAAAATAAACGACAATATTGACGAAAACGAAAATCTCCAGTTCCGATTGGAACACTTTATTTCTCCAATGGCAACTAGCGGAATTGCTGTACTACTAGTATTAATAATCATTATAATAGCGATAATCTATATCCTACGAAAAAAGAAACGGAGTAAATACAACAAAAAGGAACGTGCAGACGAGGACATAAGCTTTGCTTTCGAACTTCCAAAGTCAATTTTAAAACGAAGTAAAAGCACACGTTTTTAATAATAATATGTTTAACGAAAAACTCCGTTCCTCCGTTTTTCTTTTCCAACGGGGGAAGGGTGTTATAGCCCGAATGGCTATCACTTATTTTATCAATTATTTCATTCAACCGGTATAGTAATCGGCACCGGAAATGCAAGTCTGCACATTCTTTAAACCGCGCGCGACAAAGCGTCGATCTAAGGTCGTAGCGCGCGAAATACCTAAATGCACTCGGCATGGCAACCAACAGCGGAAGTGCAAGATTGCACATTCTTTAATCACGCGATCGCGCCTCTAGCGCGACGAATATTACCATATATGGTCCGATCGAAGACCAAAAGCGACATCATCAAACTCAATATAAGCGACCGCCTAAATGCCGAGCGCAGAGTCTTATCTTAAAATCTAACCGTAACGGTACGTTACGCGCGTCACGAGAACCGAGTCAAATACCATCCGCGATAACGTTCGTCGCCGACCGGTCTAATAATTAAGTCACGAGCGATACCTTAAAGTATATTCATTTAATTAATCAACTTCATTGATTAAATAAAAGTTACGATCACTCAAGTTAATTGTAACCTATTATAATAAATAATCATATTAATAAAGGGTGCAACATTTGTAATCAAATATTAAAATTGTTAAATAAAAAGGGGTTATTTCTAATGAAAGTGTGGTGATGTGAGTGTTTGTTCGACGACCTTTTACAATTTCCTCGTTATCCTCGTGGGTTCCAACCCTTTAAGCGTATCGAATCCCAAATTATTATCTTGTTGCACCGAGAGGTACAACAAGCTGGTGAATGATCTATATCTTCTTCACGGCCCCAGAGTGCACCACGTGGAGGTTTACGGTAAGATTTTGCGCTCCTTTATTGGTTTTTTTGTTTTTTTATTTTTTTTGTTTTTTTATTTTTCTTTTGTTTTTTTTTCTTTATTTTTTGTTTTTTTTTAGAATATTAAAAATGGTTATGTAACTGTAATTTGAAGTCGATAATTGAAATAATAAATGAAATACAAACGAGGTCTTTTATTCGGAGTAATGCTTGCAGTAGTGATAATTTTCGAAAAAATTTGAAAAGCACAACGATTTTGTACACCAAGCACATTTTATTATCACTGGAGTTTTGCAAATATCACACTCTGGTGCACAGTTACCAAAGCAGTATTCTACTGGATTTTCAAATTCAGCAGGTCTTTCTTCAAGATAACCACTTTTATACCACGAATACTTGATTAGATTTTCAAATCGAGGAGAAGAAAACTGATTATGAATTTGAGATTGGAGCTGTATAATGCTGTTTCTTTGGTGTAAATCGACATCATAATTATGATGTCCGCCTCACCGGAACCGCGGGAGAGTATCGATCCTATAATATATTTATATAATGTCGTTCTTTATGCCATGACATTCACATAGTTCAGATCGGTACTGCATGAATATTGCTGCAGTACTTAAACAGTCTGCAGCGTAACAAATCTGCGCTAATATAATAATACTTAAGGAGGATCGATACTCTCCCGCGGTTCCGGTGAGGCGGAGGGCTCCGCCATTTTTCATTTTTCTTTGCTTTTCGAAATTAGTTTTCCAATTCTTTATGTCAACTACTAACACGGGTTTGTATTCTTATAATTCTTGTAAAGTGTTATAATCGTAAGTAAGTGTTATATCAAAGGTTTGTATTTTTTTAGTTTTTATTAATATAATTTTAATTTATTTTGATTTGCAGTACTATTACACAAGTTCAGTTTTAATCTCATTTTTTAAAATGTGACCTATTAATTTAATTGCTTACGCACCAAATCTGATTGAGAATTGCTGACTTTTTTTCGTACAAAGCACTCCCTGAATACGAATATGAACCCTAAAAATATTATAAAGCTTTTAAACAATGCTTTCGACCAACCACAATATGATATTGAGTCTGCTGTATCCGAAAATGAAAAATTCTTCAGTTTGCAAGTGAAGACTCTAATAAAGGATGCTATCAACGTTTTCCTGTTTGTAGAAGTCTATGAAAATCTGCAGTATGATGATCAAAACTCCTTACCACCTTCACTTCCAATCGACGATGATGAGGCGTACGAAGATGAAGAGTGTACAATTGGGAAAAAAAGGAAAGTAGACGGGTTAGGTTTTTCAGAAGATAAAGATATTATAATGGAGTATAAGAAAAACGCCGTTAACTTCTGGAAATCCGGAAAGAATAAATTGAGTCAGTTAGAGCCCGATTTAAACGCTTGAAACACAAACAACAATTGTATCGTTGGGAAGAACAGATCTCGCAGAACGGTACTCGGATAGAAAAATTAAATACCATTTCTAAATACGTACTAGATCATTTTCAGGAAGCTCTCGATAAACGACTGTCTGTACATGATTTAGATATTCGTCGGTGGAAGCTAGAGAGAAAGTCTCTCTGCCGACAAATTTATTTACAGCTTCGGTAAAATGGCTTCATAACTTTAAGGAAGCACACGGAATTGTTTCTAGAAAAGTAAACAAATTTGTCACCCAAAAATCAGTAACTGAAAAAGATAAATTAGAAATGCAAGCTAATGATTCGTGAAAAAAGTAAAATGTGTTCTAACTGATGTTGAAGAAATCAATGTGTTCAACTCTGATCAATCAGGATTTAATATGGAAATGCACACCGGACGTACACTAGCATTCAAAGGTGAACAAAAAGTTGAAAAATTGACACAATCTTTGCATGCTATGACTCACAGTTACACCATTCAACCGGTAATTCCAGCAAACGGTGTTTTACTGTCTCCCCTTTTGATTGTATTACAAGAAGAAGGGGGTCAATTTGGCCCTACAGTTCAGAAAAAAAAATTTAAAGCGGACAACGTCCTCACATTAGCATCAAACTCAGGTAAGATGACATCAGAGCTTACCAAAACCTGGTTCAAAGATGCTTTTCTGCCACAAATAAACCAAAAATCAGTACTCTTGCTTGATTCTTGGAGCGGACAGAATTCTGCAATATTCGATGGAGTTGAACAGAGAGATAAAAATTGCGAAATTTTAACCATTCCCGCTGGTACGACAGGCATGATCCAACCATTGGATGTGTTTTTTTTCAGACCATGGAAAAATTTTATTCGACATTCATCGGATAAAGTTGTTCTTCATAATTATGATGTCGATTTACACCAAAGAAACAGCATTATACAGCTCCAATCGCAAATTCATAATCAGTTTTCTTCTCCTCGATTTGAAAATCTAATCAAGTATTCGTGGTATAAAAGTGGTTATCTTGAAGAAAGACCTGCTGAATTTGAAAATCCAGTAGAATACTGCTTTGATAACTGTGCACCAGAGTGTGATATTTGCAAAACTCCAGCGATAATAAAATGTGCTTGGTGTACAAAATCGTTGTGCTTTTCAAATTTTTTCGAAAATTATCACTACTGCAAGCATTACTCCGAATAAAAGACCTCGTTTGTATTTCATTTATTATTTCAATTATCGACTTCAAATTACAGTTACATAACCATTTTTAATATTCTAAAAAAAAAAACAAAAAACAAAGAAAAAACAAAAGAAAAATAAAAAAACAAAAAAAATAAAAAAACAAAAAAAACCAATAAAGGAGCGCAAAATCTTACCGTAAACCTCCACGTGGTGCACTCTGGGGCCGTGAAGAAGATATAGATCATTCACCAGCTGATTATGGAAGTAAAAATAATTATTTGATAATTACTTGTTGACATCTCAAATTTTTAAAGTTGATGACATCTGTCCTCCTGACAATGAGTTTTGTCAATTCAGTCCGGACATATCACATTCAGTTCCGGATATAACGATGCAGATTCACATTCTTCACCCCGATCATTCCTCTGTTTCATATTTCATCTGCCCAACTCAAACTGCCAAAAAAATTTTAGACAAATTTTTATGGTAATCCAAAAGATATTCAAAAATTTTGAGGGTCAATTTGGAGTATCTATATTCAGCTTTTTAAAATTTAACTTCAAATTCGAAATCAGAGACCTTAAAACCCCTAGATACTATATTTTATGAAATAAACAAAAACTTTCATAAAATTTGGTCCGCCATTTTGAATCCTCCATTTTGAATTTTGTAAATATGACCTCAGATTTGAAATCGGCGACCCAAAAAACTCCAAGATACCAAGTTTTATGGAAGTTTTACTTAATATGTGCGTGCATATTATTATGCATTTTAGGGGTTTTTGAGCAATACAGGGGGTAGTTTCAACCCTTAAACCTTCTTCTTTGCCGATAAAAAAAAATACGTATCGATTATTTTTCCGAGTTCTAAAAATGTGCCAACTTACAGCCAAATCGGCGAGTCACACTTGGGTAGTGTTCCTTGTTAGTTAAATTGACAAGCAATCTAACAATCTGATGCTTATAGCATCTTATTGGATCTTAATAATATGTTGAAGGACATATATTAAAATTTAACGATGTAATATTAAAGTAATGATTAATTAAATTAAACTCTATGAAAAATAAGGTTTGCGAAGAATATCACAAGTTGACGTTTCGTCCCGGTTTCCGTACAATTGTTTATCAATTGTACGGTCATAAAATAAGATTTAATAAATAAATAAAATGAACAATTCTAGATTATTCATAAGTTAATTTCCGCTCGTATGATAATAAATCAAATTCTTAAATAGCATACCAGGTCAATTTATTTATTTGAACGAGCTAATAATAAATACTAAAATTAATTTTAAATCATCTTTACAATTATAATTTTACGCAGAACGTTTCGACTTTACTTAGTCATTATTAGCCGCAACACATTGCATTACATGACAATAACTTTGAAAAAAACCAATTGACTCAGTATGGATCCACTCTCTTCGTTTGAGACACAGAATGACTGCCTGCTCTCGCTACCGACCGTTGAATGGGCTCATTGAATTTTAGACGATGACAAATGTAATTTAGTTGATTATTCTTTGATCGTATGTATTTCACTGTTATTTCATATTGTAAGGAAAATGACTTTATGTTAATGACATCGTGGGTTTTAATGTATGTTATGGATTATGATGTTATTTTATAACGGGTTTGTCGAAATTTGTTATTGCGGCTGATGATGACTAAGTAAAGTCGAAACGTTCTGCGTAAAATTATAATTGTAAAGATGATTTAAAATTAATTTTAGTATCTATTATTAGCTCGTTTAAAGAAATAAATTGACCTGGTATGCTATTTAAAAATAAGATTTAATATTTGTTATAATCGCGTTAGCCTGAAAAAAGACGTTAATGCTACTTTAGTTATATATTGCGAAGAATATTACTACGTCGACCCGCCATCAGAGGTCTATCGATATTCGTAAATTCTCACAAGTGCTAAGACACGCGTATATCTCTTTATATAGAATCTCGATTTAATAACATACACCGGCGTCTAAAGTAGGTTTTCATTACAATACCTTACTGATGAGTCCAGTAATGGAAACCGGGACGAAACACCAACTTGTAATATTCTTCGCAAATCTTATTTTTCATAGAGTTAAATTTAATTAATCATTTACATCGTTAAATTTTAGTATATGTCTTTCAACATATTATTATGATCCAATATGATGCTATAAGCATCAGATTGTTAGATTGCTTGTCAATTTAACTAAAGCCTACGGCACACAGTGCGTGTTTAGCTGCTAGTTTCGTTGATAGATTTCTTGTGCGCTACTCTGTTGGCAGCTTTGCATGCAATTAAGACGGCATCGTTGATTGTTTTCGCTTCACACGAGCAGATGTTACCGGTTTGAAACATAACCTTTCAAACTAAGTGGCATAGAGAAAGAGTCAGAAAAGTAAGTTTTGAATAAAATTATATGAAAATTGGTCATATAACATATTTATATTGTATATTACTAAACTATCGTATTTAATTGTGATAGATTATTACTTTTTCTTCACGCGTGCACGTAATGTGCCCTACACCTTAACACTTTTGCGCGCGGTAAATAAACAATACCTCAAGCCGTTAAGTTATTTCTCTAATCCCACTCTTCTGTGCAAAAACGTTGCTGTATAGGGCACATTACGACGAGCACTTGTAAAGAAATAGTACATTGTGTAACAGTGGTGAATAGTTGTCTATTGAGCGGCCGGGCGCGAGGCACGAGCGAAGCGTGTGCGTACGAGCGCCCGTGCCGACCTATAAACAAATATGCGCCCACTCGCTACACATAAAATTTTTCATTACAAGTGCTCGTTGTAATGTGCCTATACCGAAACGTTTTTGCACAGAAGAGCGGGGTTAGAGTAATAACTCAAGCCGTTGAGTTATTGGCTATTCACGGCACGCAAAAGCGTTGAGTTATTGGGCACATTACGTGCACGCGTGATGAAAAATTCTATGTGTAACAATGGGGGCATATTTGTTTATAGGTCGACACGGACGCGCGTACGCACTCGCTTCGCTCGTGCCGTCACGCCCATCCCCACAATAAACAACATTCCCCACGGTTACCCAATGTACTATTATTTAACTAGCACCAAAACAAGCAGCGAAAATAGCACCGTTTCTATCATCGAAAACCAGCAAACAAATACGGAAGACATCACGCAGCGTACAAAATCTCTAGCTTCGTAGCTAGCATGTTTGCTCGCATGGTTAGGTCGCATGCGATTTAATACGAAAAAACGCACCGTGTGCCGTAGGCTTAAGTGATATTACTGCGGTAATGAATATGTATGCGTCAATGCTGAAAAATCTATCAGCGTCGCGGGGGGGGGACTACATACGCAGTATTTAAAATTCAAATGAGTAACCTACGTCTTTCATTTTATCAAACTTTTAACTGCTGCAGGGTTAGTATTGTTTACTTATATCATATATTATATTTGATTTTCGAAACATGGACATCTATACTTGACATATATGAAGTTATTAGTAAAAAAAATCAAAAAATATTCTTTGTACTTTTGTCTCGCTAGATTCGCGGAATCTTACACTGTGCGTCGTTGGTGTCGTTATCCTCCTCTTCGTCATCATCGCCATTGTCTTCTTCCTCCACCTCTGCCTCTACCACCTCCTCTTGAGGAGTAAAATCCTCCTCTTCCACACTTTCTAATAATTGTTTTTTAATCGGATCTAGTTGCTTCATTTTTAGTAGCGCACACACGAACTATCGCGGCACAAGCGCACTTATTATTTTTATTATTGAATTAAAAAAAAAAGTTGAAACAAAAGAGCTGTATACACTGTGGAGTTGTCGCGTCACACTAACTACAGTATGCCGGACAAAGGAATACTGACGCTGAAAAGCATTCGTCGCTAAGGCGAAGCCTAGGATTGATCCATAGGCAATTAATTTGGTGAAAAATGATCTGACACTTGAAGAGGCTCTGCAGTAAGTAGAGCTGTTTGTGTAAACAGAGCGATAGCGCGTAGAGGCATAGGATTCATCGAGCGCACATTCGTCTCTTCGGTAGGAGAGTAAAGAAAGTACGCATAAAATAATGGATACAAAGAATATATATTCATATATTTTTTTTTTACATAGTAACTTTTTTATACTGTAATTTTCTTCTTACGTATTAAAAACTAAAGCCAAGAGCTCACAATCGACGAGCTGTCGTTTGTCGAAGATATCGCTCTCGCGTATAGCGTTCGCGACGTTGGAGAAGCACGTACGCTTGGCATCGACCGTATCAACGAGTCGGGCTAATCGTTCGAACGTTACGTCGATGCATCCGTC
>NW_017275767.1:0-4081 GCF_001594065.2 Cyphomyrmex costatus
TATTTTAAACACAGAGGTTATATATTTTATAACATAACCATATAAAATATTCCAAACAGCACATAATATTTATAAAGAATTTACAAAATATTTGTAAAATTTATTTTTAATATTATGGAAATATTTGGTGCGTTATAACGCACGCAACCGTCTTAAATTATATACATAGAAAATTAAAATTAAAATTAAAAAGCAATTATAATAGTACATTGTGTAACAGTGGAGGATAGTTGTTTATAGCGCGGGACGGGTGCGACCTATAAACAAATATGCCCCCACTCGCTACATATAGAATTTTTCATTACAAGTGCTCGTCGTAATGTGCCCTATACAGCAACATTTTTGCGCAGAAGAGTGGGATTAGAGAAAAAACTTAACGGCTTGAGGTATTGGCTATTTACCGGACGCAAAAGTGTTAAGGTATAGGGCACATTACGTGCATGCGTGATGAAAATATATATAATACATATGGAAAAAATATAAAAATTACAACAGTCTTAAAAAAAAACTAGTAATTCCTTACAGCAGGTTGTATATACATTTTGCGAGGACTTTATTTTTTTTTTTTTTCTATTGTCAGTTTACCTGCGCGAACTTCTATCTCCACACTTGGCGAAACCTCAAGTCGACACCCTTGCCCTTTTCGCTTGGAAAGACTTTATATGTGCGCTGTCTCATCAGTAGCCTCGGACATTTCGTTCAGTTACGTTCGTTTGCGTTTCGTGTCGTAATGTGTCGTGCTATTATACCAGACATTGAGCCAGTTTTTGGTAGAAGGATAGTGGTTCCTGATGAATTCGTGCCAGAGGCTCTACCGCCAGACCGTACAACCCCGGCGCGGCGTATGTTGGTTTTTGTAGTCCATCAGGAGCGCGGATTACTCCCCGAGCCGCGTGTTGGAGATCCTCCTAGGACTCGTGGTCCTGGCTTTATTTTGGAACGGCTCGATCAGGCGAGCCGCGATCGTGATCGTGGTCGTGGTCGTGGTCGTGGTCGCGGTTCTATTATTTACGGTCCACAACCTGACGATGGTTTGTGGTACCTTTATATTTTATTATTAAACTTGTGTGTAGTGTTAGTTTCTTATTATTTTATTGTTATTTTTCACTTTTTATTTGTGTAGTAAAATCATTAGTGTAGTGTAGTTTATATTGGATTATTGTATATTGGATTACTCTTCATTGGATCCCTCTTCTTGGTGAGTTGTATTATATATATTTGCAACATACTTCTTAAAAACGCATAAATTTATTTATGACATATATATACTTTTTGATACATATATATATGTATATACTTTGAAAATCCTGTCATGTTCGTTTTTTATTACTTTGTACTTCTATTACTTGCGTTGAACACGAAAATGTAGAACTCCGAAATTTGTTCCTGCTTATAAATTCGTCCATTACAGCTTTCAAATCCAGATTTTTTACAATATCCGAATGAGTATGTATAACAGCCGTACTATTTAACAAAATAGAAATATCTTTGTTGAATGTACATATGGTTTTTAATCTCCTAAGAACTGAAAAATATTTTTTCGCAGTACAGAATGTTGCCGGAACTGTAAGCAGTTCTATCACTTTTGTATATTTTGACACAATTTATTTCACAGCAACATCTTCTTTTAAAAAGTTATCCTTTTCTTAGGCGTGTAAAGACATTGAACACTAGTAAAATACTAGTAAATAGATTGATAGTCGGAAAGCGGCAACCGCCGACCGAGTTATAAACATATAACTTATTTTCATATTTTGTTTAATCAACTTTTATCTTTAATGAGCCATATTAAATATCTATATTAAATTATTTCATTAAGAATTTTTGTATTCTTTGGATTTTCAAGTGTAAAATTCCACACACGGAAAAATTTCGAGTGTGGAGTACTCCACATCAATCACACTACAGTCGACGCCCATGGAAAAGGGGGCATATATAATACATTTGTCGGTTTCAAAAAATGGATTTTTTTAAAATGCATTTTTCGATACTTTAAACCTTCAAGAGTATTGTCCTGAAACCGTTTTTTGAAATTCCTATAAATAAAGAAGTTACAACACATTTTGTCGGGCGTGCGCTTACCCTTTCTGAAGCGGCGCGACGCGACGCGCCGGTAGAAGAATCGAAACCTTATATAACGTTTCTTTTGTTCTATTTACAATATAACTTTCCTTTGAAATTGAAATAGTACTTCAAAAAACGGTCTTGCCGATATTTTATGAAGTTACACAAACATAAATAAAAATGCATAAAATCTTAAAATTTTATATAAAATTTGTGAAGTGTGTGTTGCACGGTACAAATTAAAAATTATGCACAAATGCCATTTATATCTTTCGAAAGAGTGAATCTTCACCTATAATTTGCTTTTTCACCGAGTTATTTAACGTTGAAGAAAAAATATTCGCAACATATCGTTGATGACTTCTTCCGTTATTTATTAGCACTACAACCGACTATTGCAAAATCTAACGGCATTGTCGCAGAATTGAATTTACATATTTTGACATATTAAAAGGCCGCGAATTTTCTGAAATTGCGTACATAATGAACATCGACGGGTATCGCTCGCATTCGTACAGAGTGAACATCAACTAATTCGAGCGATACCCGTCGGGACGTTACAATTTTTTGTCTGCAACAATGAACAATTTTTTATCTGCGTTATCTACATAAATGCGTATAAACAAGAGCATTTACTACAATTTTCATTATTAGATGTAAAAAAGTTTCATGTTAAATGCATCAATGCGTTCCGAAAGTCAGTGTTTCAAACTCGCATTCTTCTAGCTAGAGATCTTTCATTCGCATTCGCGATTTAGATTCACTGTTACAAAAGGAGGGGACCTACTCCACATACCTAACCTCGTAAGTGGTGATCTACACGAGCAGCTGATCGAAAACGGCAGTGTGCTTTTCATCGTAATTGAGGTAATAATAGCAAGTTATTCCTAAAGTTAATTAAGTATTACTCTCATTAATATCTTAACGTTCCTTTTTAGACACTCATGTCTTTTTCTCTTATTCTTATTTCATTCTTTTTCGCGCCTTCCTCGATACACGTGCATCTCCTATTAAAGGCATAAATAACTATATGTGTACAGTCGCGGACATCGAGGTTACAAATTTGTAACACACTTTTGTTTTGATAATATATACAATACGTAAATTAATCTCGGTTCCACTAAATCCGCGATCCGATTCATGCTCATAATGCTTAAAAATCATTTCATCTTTGTTTGTGTCAAATGTTAAACAAAGACAAGTGATGTTCATGAGTGTGTGAGTATGAATCCAGTGAGAACATGCCGTAACGTTCAAGCTAGATCTTATGAATGCTTCTAATTTATAATTTCGTGTGAATTTATATACTAAGTATGTAGATTCTTAAATGCGCGCCGAAATTTTTTCAGACTTATATAACGCAAACTCTAATAAACTATCGCAATACTATCACGAATTAAATTGACTAACAATTTAACAATTTTGATGCTCATATCATCTTGAATTTTAATAATGTTGAATGACATATTAAAAATCTGTAAATTGTTAATTTATATTGCAAAAAATATTATCTCGGCTGTGAGTCGAATCTCTGGCATTCTGTGCGAGCGCATTCTGTCCTAAATCTTTAGATTATACATATATATGTATAATACATATTATGTAATTTATATATCTTATTCCAGGGAATGGAAGTAACTTCATTACTTGTAACGAAGTTACAGTTACAAGTTACTTTTTTAGTAACTTTGCTGGTAACTGCGTTATTTTCTTTTTTCGGTAACTGTAACGGTAACGTAGTTATATTTTTTGGTTAACGGTTATGGGCCTTCTACAATAAGCCATAAGTCATTACTCACATGACATAAGTGTTAAGTCACAATTATAAGTCATAAATCTTAAGGAATTTGCATCTACAATAAGTCGTATTAGATCGTTGCATCATAACAGTTCAGCAATTAGGTTCAACAATTAAATTCGACAAGTTTCCATGTCATAAATTTCTTGTATACATTCATATTCCATTTTTAATACGATATAAATCACTTCGATCAAAATATTCTCGATTCAGTTTTTA